>NC_057806.1:220661456-220961456 GCF_018294505.1 Triticum aestivum
GAGCGCCGCCCCGACCACCGGCGCAAGGGCGCCCGACCCCGGCTCCGCCGCCTACCAAGTCCGGCGACGCGCCACCCGCCGCCGTCCGGCGACGTCCTCGGCGTCCGCGCCACTCCAGCGACCCCCCCTCCGGTGTTGTCCTCCTCCCCGGCGAAGCTCTGGTGTACTGTTCTGGCGACCTCGATTCCCGTGCCCCTGATTTGGATCCGGATCTCGGCTAGGGTTGACTTTCTCCCGAAACCCTAGTTCATATTGCTATGTTCATCATGCTATAACTTTGCATCTGTAACTCCGTTTTGGGCATGTAGCATATCAAAATGTTCGCCTCAGAGAGTACATCATTTCATTACATTGCATCATTTTCATTTGAGTTCATCTTGATGCCCAAAATTCTGTTAGAAGAGTGCTACTTGAGATAATTGTCAGATCTGCTGCTCCATTTAGATATTTGTCATTTTTGCCATGATTATTGTGTGCATGATATGCCCCTGAGTTCTTCATGAGTTTTGTTATATGTTTTGCCATCTATCCAGAGGTGCAATCCATGTATTTTTGTGATGTGTGTGGTGACTAGCACAAGCTTGCAAAGTGGGGCATTCATTAATGCTGATTTCAGGGACTTAGTATTTCCACTAAGTCCTTGAGCTGTTTATCTCAATATGTCATATGTTCATGTTGTTTCCTAGTGATCCGTGCCTCTTTTGAGGATGACCAGTAAGGATGTTTTGTTAATCTTGTAGTGCTCTATCCATCCATGTCTTTGTTTGCAATTATGGAGCACCCTAGCTTGAGTCAATCAAGCTCTACTTTTGTCATTTCGTGAATCTGGGCAGATTGTCTATTTGTTAGCGATTTTGCCGAGGATGTTGTAGTTGATCCGTGCGTGCTATGTTATTGTTCTTGCCATGTCTAGCTTGCATTTTGTATATTCTTGATGAATGTATGCTTAGTTTGTCATGACTTGTTCTGTGGTGAGTGCATCGAGCTCGTAAACATGTCTACTTGATATTTGTTTCAGCATGCTCCAGTTTTCACTAAGTCTGAGAACTGATTATGTTTTTGCCATGTTCACATGCTTGCAAATGTATTTTCTGATCCCTTTTGGCTCAATGTCACTAAGGGACTTTTGTAAAGCTCTTTAAGTAGCTCCATGCCATGCTTTACTTTGCCATGTTCAGGTCCTGTAGCATATAGTTTTCATGCTCCGAAGAGTGCTATCTGATCTGAAATTCCAGACAAGTGTTAATTTCACTAAGTCTGAAATCTGTTTACCAAATGCATTTTTGCCATGCTTGTTTGAATCTGTTAATGGATGAATTGGTCGTAGCTCAGTGCTAGACTTTTGTTAAGCTTCATGAATACATCCCTGCCATGTATTTTGTTGTCATGTTTGGGTGCTGTAGCATGTTCATCTTGTTGCATTTAGATGACTACTTGCTGTAAATCGCAGAACGTGGCCATATTTGAATTGCTTGCCATTTCCAAACCGTAACTCCGATTCCGGCGTTCTTTATATCGTTTTCAAGCGATTTCATCTCATCTTTCCAGTGGCACACTTGGATTTCCATGTTGAGGCCAGGTTCATGCATCCCTTGTCAAATTCTTGCATATGCGTCCCGCATCGCATCCCGCATAGCATACCATCCTTGCATCATGTTGTTTGAGCCTTGCACGTGGTTGATTGTGTTCCGTTTGCTTGTTTGTCTTGTTTGGGTAGAGCCAGGAGACGAGTTCGCTAACGAAGAGCCCGTTGAGTTTGCTTTCGAGGATCCAGTCAACTCTGACAACTTTGCAGGCAAGATGATCATACCCTCGAAATCACTACTATCTTTGCTTTGCTAGATGCTCGCTCTTTTACTATGCCTATGCTACGATGCCTACCACTTGCTTATCATGCCTCCCAAATTGCCATGTCAAACCTCTAATGTAACGCCCTCGATGCGGCTATATCTCCTACGTGTCGAAGCACGACTTAGAGGCATAACCGCATTGAAAGCAATGTCGCAAGTGAGGTAATCTTCACACAACCCATGTAATACATAAGGGAAAGAGGTACATAGTTGGCTTACAATCGCCACTTCACACAAATACATGAATAAAGCATTACAACAACCAAATACAATCAGGGCCCGACTACGGAGCCTAAATAAAGGAAGAACCCCAAATGCGACAAAGGTCCCCGATCGACCCCAACTGGGCTCCACTACTAATCAACCAGAACGAAACAACACAAATGGCAAGATCTTCATCGAGCTCCTCCTTGAGCTTGGTTGCGTCACCTGTTCGGTAACATAGGCACCTGCAAACTGGTTTTGGAAGTATCTGTGAGCCACGGGGACTCAGCAATCTCGCACCCGCGAGATCAAGACTATTTAAGCTTATAGGAAGGATGGAGTAATAAGGTGGAGCTGCAGCAAGCGACTAGCATATATGGTGGCTAACATACGCAAATGAGAGCGAGAAGAGAAGGCAAAGCACGGTCGATAAAAGTATGATCAAGAAGTGATCCTATAGCAACCTACGTCAAGCATAACTCCAACACCGTGTTCACTTCCCGGACTCCGCCGGAAAGAGACCATCACGGTTACACACACGGTTGATGTATTTTAATTAAGGTCAACTTCGGGTTTTCTACAACCGGACGTTAACAAATTCCCATCTGCCCATAACCGCGGGCACGGCTTTCGAAAGTTCAAATCCCTGCAGGGGTGTCCCAACTTAGCCCATCACAAGCTCTCACGGTCAACGAAGGAATAGACCTCCACCCGAGACGTTCCGATCAGACTCGGTATCCCGGTACAACAAGACATTTCGACAGGGTAAAACTAAACCAGCAACACCGCCCGAATGTGCCGACAAATCCCGATAGGAGCTGCACATATCTCTTTCTCAGGGCACACTCAGATGAGACTAGCTACGAGTAAAACCAACCCTCAAGTTTCCCCGAGGTGGCCCCGCAGGCAGCTCAGTTCGGACCAACACTCAGAGGAGCACTGGCCCGGGGGGGGGGGGTAAAATAATGATGACCCTTGAGTCCGCGAAACCCAAGGGAAAAAGAGGCTAGGTGGCGAATGGTAAAACCAATGTTGGGCATTGCTGGAAGAGCTTTACTTAAGGCGAACTGTCAAGGGGTTCCCATAATAGCCCAACCGCGTAAGGAATGCAAAATCCGGGAACATAACACCGATATGACGGAAACTAGGGCGGCAAGAGTGGAACAAAACACCAGGCATAAGGCCGAGCCTTCCACCCTTTACCAGTATATAGATGCATTAATTAAATAAGATATATTGTGATATCCCAACAAGTAACATGTTCCAACAAGGAACGGTATCTCCATGTTCCAACAAGGAACAAACTTCAATCTTCACCTGCAACTAACAACGCTATAAGAGGGGCTGAGCAAAGCGGTAACATAGCCAATCAACAGTTTGCTAGGACATGGTGGGTTAGAGGTTTGACATGGCAATTTGGGAGGCTGACAAGCAAATGGTAGGCATCGTAGCATTGGCATAGCAAAAGAGCGAGCAAACTAGCATAGCAAAGATAGTAGTGATTTCGAGGGTATGATCATCTTGCCTGAAATCCCGCGAGGAAGAAGAACGAGTCCATGAAGAAGACAAACGGAAGTAGACGAACGAATCCTCACAACACGATGTTATCGGAACCAACCCGAAGAAGCAACACCGGAAAAGAAGCACACAACATAGTAAACAAACATCACATAAACATGGCATGATGCGCAATCAAGTATGATGCATGTCCGGTTTAATGAGGCATGGCATGGCAAAGAGCACAAGCAACCCTACAAATTAAGTGGAGCTCAATATGCAACGAGTTGCATATTGACGAAACACCACGACAATTATTTAGTTCTCTCTCGGTTATGTACTCAACAATATTAAATGTTGGTTAACATGGCAAGAGGGTGAAGCAAAGTAAAACTACCTATCTAGTCAAGTTTAAATGAGGCCGGAAGCAACGAACAACAATTCCGGAAACTCCTCATAAGCATAAATTAGGTTTGGTACTGTTCTGCCCTAAACAATATTTTAGAGTTGTTTAAAATGCAAATAAAGGTCACCATGATAAACTAGGCAAAATTCTACCCCATTTACATATAAAGTTTATTTAAATCGGAGCTACGGTTATTTAGTTATGAAATAAAGCATTTTAGCATGGCATAGGAGCAAATTAATGCAAACAGCATTTTAAGCATTTTAAATATAGATGAAAGTTGAATATTATTAATCTACACAAAATTCTGAGCAAGTTACATATTTAAATTATTTACATATGATGCATAGTTTGTGAGTTATTAAATGCATGAAGTTGAAGGACTTTTCTGTAAAACAGTTAATTCACTGGAAAAGGCTAAAATCACAGATCTGTAAAAAAACAAATCGGGCCGAAATATGTTGGGCCAGCAGTGCACAGGAGAGGGATCTGGAGGAGGCTGCTCACCCTGGGCCTTGGGCCGGTTCGGAGGGGAGGCGAGGCAGGCAGGCCGGCTTGCGGCTGGGCCATGAAGAGGAGACCGGTGGAGGCAGATCCAGGCCTCGGGTGCTGCGGTGGCCCACGCGGAGCTGGGCCCTCCCTTGCGCTGGAGCTGGGCCGGATCTACAGGCGTCGGAGGGCTGGCAGCCCAGGCGCGCGCTTGCGCGAGGCGCAGTCAACGGGGCGAGCGGATGCGCTCGTCTTGGATTCAGAGGAAGCGGGGCGCGGCGCTAGGCTTCTCGTTCGAAGCAGAGGAAGCAAGCGGCAATAACTGCAGCAGCAGGCTTGGCGCGAGACGAACCCAGGCGGACGTAGCAGGCCTCCGGCGAGGTCAGCAGGGCAAGGACGGCGGCGACCGGACGCGGGAGCGGGCGAGGGCAGCAGCTGGGTTCGGATCCGGCAGCCGGTGCCTCGTTGGGGAGCAGAGGACAACCGTGGCCTCGGGTGCTGCGGTGCGATGACGACGGGGAGGCAGCGGCAAGCTCCGTGGGACGGCGCCAGATCAGAAGGAGAGGAGGGCCTCGGCGTTGTTCTCCGACGAAGCGGTGGCGCGGAGATGGTTCTGGCGAGGATGAGGAGGCAGGAGGCGCTGGAGGACCACTTCAACGGGGACGCGGCGGATCTCGCCGAGGAAGGAAGAATTGGAGGCGAGGCGGCCGGGTCCGGTGGGTGGCGGCAACAAGGCTTGCCAGACGGGACGGGCTGGCGCGACGGTGACCTGCAGGAGCTTGACGGCGACTGCTGCTACAGAGAAGCAGAGAGAGATATGAGCGAGGGACAAGGGGAAAGAAAATACACGGGAAGATCCAGAGGCGGGGGACGCGATGTTCCTGCTAATTGCCGGCGAGGAGTGACTTGGGGGCCTCGGGCACGAGGAAAATCAGCGAGCGGCGCGGGTTGGTTGGCTGCAGAAAACGAGGTGGATCTGGATCGGGGAAGAACCCGATGAGAGAGTGGCGGCGGCTGGGAGGATCCCTAAAAATTAGGGTTGTCCAAAATGGACTAGGGATAGACTATATATATAGTAGGTGGGTTGACTTAGGGGTATATCGTCCCTCCGATCGCAATCGAACGATCGCGAATAAAATAGCTAGGAAGTCCAAATAAGAAAATGGTGACGTTTTGTAGATGTTTGGGGATGATCCGGACACAACGGTGGCGACAGTCCGGGTCGGGTCCGGGACAACTTTCAGACGCGCGCGAGGGGGCTGCGGGCTGACGAGAGAGGTTAGGTTGGACCTGGCGGTAGGTAGTGAGCTGTGTAGACGGTCTCGCACTGAGAGAAGAGAAGAGAGGGAGGCCCGGCGACTATTTTCCGGAGACCGAAAACGTCCAACGTTTTGACCGGCTACTATTGCCGCTATATTTATCCGTTGGGGCGTCAAACGAACTCCGATTGCGATGAAACTGGACAGGCGGTCTGTCTACACTATAATAAGACCACACACCAAATTTCAACCCAATCCGAGAACATTTTCCGGCCACTTATAAAATAATATTTCGGACGTGCCGCGGGCGCGTGCAAGTGTGTCTGGGCTCAGAACGGACAACGGACGGAACGAGGAGACCGGGACGGATGCAAGTTTTGAAAACGTGATGATGCAATGCACATGATGACATGATGAAATGCAACACGCAAAACAAATCACACGACGAAACTCGGAATAGCTGGAAGTCTTCTGGAGCGTCGGTCTCGGGGCGTTACATCTAACCCACCATGTCCTAGCAAACCATTCATTGGCTATGTTACCGCTTTGCTTAGCCCCTCTTATAGCGTTGCTAGTTGCAGGTGAAGATTGGAGACCGTTCCTTGTTGGAACATTTATTTACTTGTTGGAATATCATTATTTTGCCTTGTTATCTTAATGCATCTATATACTTGGTAAAGGGTGGAAGGCTCGGCCTCTCGCCTAGTGTTTTGTTCCACTCTTGCCCCCTAGTTTCCGTCATATCGGTGTTATGTTCCCGGATTTTGCGTTCCTTACGCGGTTGGGTGATAATGGAAACCCTTGATAGTTCGCCTTGATTAAAGCTTTTCCAGCAATGCCCAATCTTTGTTTTACCATTTGCCACCTAGCCTCTTTTTCCCTTGGGTTTTCGGAGCCCGAGGATCATCTTATTTTAAACCCCCGGGCCAGTGCTCCTCTGAGTGTTGGTCCACCTGTCAGCTGCCGGTGGCCACCAGGGGTAACTCTGGGTTGGCCTACCCGTACCTAGGACAATCTGAGTCTGCCCTGAGAAAGAGATATGTGCAGCTCCTATCGGGATTTGTCGGTACATTCGGGCGGTGTTGTTGAATTTGTTTTAACCTGTCGAAGTGTCTTGAAGATCCGAGATACCGAGTGTGATCGAAACGTCTCGGGAGGAGGTCTATTCCTTCATTGACCGTGAGAGCTTGTCATGGGCTAAGTTGGGACTCCCCTGTAGGGATTTGAACTTTCGAAAGCCGTGCCCGCGGTTATGGGCAGATGGGAATTTGTTAATGTCCGGTTGTAGATAACTTGAACCTTAATTTAATTAAAATGAATCAACTGTGTGAGTTACCGTGATGGCCTCTGCTCGGCGGAGTCCGGGAAGTGGACACGGTGTTGGAGTAATGCTTGCGCATGTTGCTCTCTAGTTTCTCGCTCGTGCCTTGCCTCCTCTTCTCGCTCTCTTTTGCGAACAGGTTAGCCACTATATATGCTAGTCACTTGCTGCAGATCCACATATTTACCTTGCCTTACCTATTAGCTTAAATAGTCTTGATCGCGAGGGTGCGAGATTGCTGAGTCTCTGTGGCTCACAGTTTACTATTACACCAGATGCAGGGCCTGATGATTCCGCTCCAGATGGCGCGCTTGAGCTCAAGTGGAAGTTCGACGAGGACTCTCAACGATACTATGTTTCTTTTCCTGATGATCGGTAGTGGTGCCCAGTTGGGGTGATCGGGACCGTGTCGCATGTTGGATTATCTTTTATTTTGGCGCCGTAGTCGGGCCATGAGTGTTTGAATGGTGTAATGTTATTTATGTACTTGATTGACGTGGCGAGTTTAAGCCAACTATGTTATCTCCCCTTTTATTATCTATATTACTTGGGATGTTGTGAAGATTGCCTAACTTGCGACATTGCTTTCAATGCGGTTATGCCTCTAAGTCGTGCCTCGACACGTGGGAGATATAGCCGCATCGAGGGCGTTACAGCTTCTTCCCGTGAATTTACTCTTTCGGTTTTTTTTCAATACGTCCATATTTTTTCCAAAATTCAAGGTGGTACTAATCTATCTATATATATCACTTCGTATAAAATTTCAAGATTGGGCCGCAGCGCGCGCACGAAGCTAGCCCAAGGAAATACAAGAATAATTGCCAACCCCTGGAGCACGCCGTCTTATTTTCCAGCCGCGACGCACAAGATAAGGTGAGGGCTCCATACGTTTTTACGCTTTGGTTGTTTTCATGCACGATTCATTAATCGTTCACCCTATCGCCCGATTAGGCAAGCTACCTGCGCCTGAGTTGTCTGATTCGATCTCCATGGTTGTTACTTGGGCCTTAGCCCACCGAAGAGGTATGTTGCCAGGTGTCCCGATCTCCTTCCTATTCGAACAAGTCCTTCCTCTTTTTGAATCCTTCCTGCGCCGGTCGCCTCCTCCGACACAAACTCTCTTCGAGCACGCACGCGCCCATGCGGGGATCGGCGGGGACTCCTTTGGCCCACAGGCCGATGAAGGCACATATAAAGGCTTCTCGACTCCCTCGAGTCCTCGACCGAAGCCGCAATTCAATTCAGCGACAGGAACAATCTCACGGGAGCAGGGGGCTTCCTCTATGTGGGGTGCGCACCGCGTCGTCGTCGTTGTCGTCGGTGGCGTTCTAACCGTTATGGGCATGGAACCCTAAAGCTACCGGCAGCTTTGCCGAAGACGGGAGCTAAATCTGTGCCGTGTTGATCGTAGTTGAACCAACGGTGGCGACAGGAACAAGCTGCACGGCAGCGGCGGCAGCGGTGACATCAGCGACATGAACAATCTGACAGGAGCAGGCTAGCTTTATGTGGGGTGCGGGCGCGTCGTTGGTCGTATTCTAACTGTGTCGCGACGAGAGTTGTTGGTGCATGTGTTGCATGCCGCGGTCGTGGAGTTGAATAACTGGAGCTTCCATGGAAGGCAACGACGAGTCGACAATAAGGAGGTTGGGGAGGAGAGGGCGGAGGGGTAGACAACAAGAGGCCATGATCAGTTGCAGAGACTGTGAGGCACGTCAGGAAGGCACCATTTCTGGTGCAGCAGGAGATTGTAACTATGTGGCGCGACCGCGCGAGCCGGCGTCTAATAGCGGCCATCGTCAATACCATACTTGAGGAATACAGAGAGGAAAGGCGATCAGGTCCGTTGCAATGTCAAGCTATGATTAATGTTACATGGGCGATTATGGCTGTGACTTCGATTACTAACATGGTGTCCAAGTTCCTCGGAAGATTCCGTTTTGCACAGCTAGGACGGCCATAGCGCTAGACAGATGCATGAGCCCTAATAAACTCATAATAATGCATCTTCTAGGACATGCATTCTTAAGTATGTACTTCTGATTGATGGCCTCCTATATACAACAACTAGAGATCAGATAGGTTATTTCCTAGCATGGCCTGAAGGGCACTGCTTGCAGCAGTGGTGCCAAAAATTGCTGCCCATACGGTGTCGTTGCTTTCCTGGTACGTACTTATTAGTCTCACCATGTTTTGTTTGATATTGTTGGTAATTTTTTCAACTGATTTCGAAATAGTAGAGAGCACGCATACAGATTAGGATCGTTGTCAGGCCACCTCAAGGCTGCCGGCAGCAACTACCAGTGTCCAAGAAAATTGTGCCATTTATTAGTGTAAACAATTAACGTTTTCCTACTACTTCTTTGAGTATTTGTGTTCTACATGATCATTCTTACTCATGATATGCTAACATGAAGTTGCTCTTTCAGGACATGCGTGGGGGTGTGCCTTAATGCATAGTTAAAACAAGAGATATAATATTCCCTTTCTTTTTAGAGTATTGATAGACCCTTCTTCGCATTAAGTTATCATTTGGTTTCACAAGTTTTTTTACACTAATTCAGTTTCATTGTTTTAGTATGTTTTTCAAAAACATGTTGCCCTGCTCCTCCCATCCATAAGTATCCCTCAAGGGTATCATGTTTGTTTTTTATTATCCAATTAATTAATATTTTCTAGACTCTCTCAAACCCGTATTTTTCTGTCCCAGGGTTTCCATTGGTATTTGTTCCAATGATTTTTTTCTTGAAGTCTGTTCTAATTGTCAGTCTTTGTAGACGGCGATCCATATTGCAATTGATTACAGTTTTTGGCCAAAATGGATGAGTTTCTTGAGGCGTGTGAGGATCTGTTTCTCCCGTTGCAACGCACGGGCATATGTAAAATTCAGAACCTCTATTGAAACTATTTTATAGTAGCATATATGAACTTTAGGAGACAATTCCCTGTTTACCTGCCAACTAAAATCTCAAAGCTCTTAGCCTGCAAGTGCAAGTGAACAACTTGGATCACTCATGATATTTGATGTGCTATACTTCTGACTGAAATATGTAATGTAGAGCAAACCATCCATTTATCCAAAAATTGGTGTGACCAGCTCGGGGTGGGTAGCGGGTATCTGTATGTTTATGTTGATAATTGTCGAGGATTTGTGGGGTGTCAGATGTGCTTGCTATGCCCCCGTTGCTAATTTTGATGTTTTGTTGTACTGGTATTGCATATATAGAGAGGTCTGGTGCAGCGAGGTGGAGGAGGATCTCCAACATAGATGCTTGGGAGGAGGAGAGGCCATGGTGCTTGGTGCACGCTCTGCCAATGGGAGTTCATGAGGACGGGCATCGGGAATGGCTAAGCAGGGGACGACCAGGATTACGATGAGGGTGAGACATCGAAGCCGACGTCGGCAATTGTGACTACGACTGCGACCTACAGTGTTGGCCTTGTGTTTCTGACCTGTCGTGCTCCGGTTCTGGCAGCTGCCGTTCCAGTCAATCACCTCCAGGAGACCAGGAGCCTTCAGGTGAACGAGCAACTTCCACTGCACCAAAAAGCAGACATCCAGAGGCTCGACTGCTTGGGTGGAAGCTTTGATGGATTGACATGCATATGCATTTTTCATAATCTCTTAATGCAGACCATTAAAATAGGCCTATTTCAGTTACCACATATTTTAGATTTTTTCTGCTTACTGTCATCTCTACTTTCTTGTCAGATTAAGCAACTAATAAATGAATATGCGCACTATCCTACCATTTTTGCACTCAGTTATGGGGCCATATATATGTTAAAACAAGAGTATGTGTGCTCTGCTATTCTGCAATTTAAATCAAGCATGCAGTCTCATGTGATCATTTCATTGCTAATGTTGCTTTTCTCTCTCCAGATTGCTAATGATACTATGCTTGCATGAGCCCATGAAACAAGCAATAATCTATCTTAAAATTTGCATCCAGGCATATAATGGTTCAACAACTTTCGAGCTTTGACTATGGTTATGTAGCACGCTGACAAGACAAGAGAATAATGCCTCTTAAGGTTCAGACCATGAGCTTCGTGAATTAGCACAATTTTGTTCTCATGCATGACTGCAAATATTTGAAGTTTTTACATTTTTTTTACTCATGAAGGCATTTGTCCGAGCTATGCCGCCTCTCGTCAAACTCGAGCTCGACGCTCCGTCTACAGACAAGCACAATCCGCACATGATCTCCTCCCAGCTTTCGACATGTTATTCTTGCATGCAAGGCTAAGCTATCTCCACCAGCTCCTTTTTTTGTCCTAGCTCTTCCCTGCCCTGGCAAAACCAAATGCTACCATCTCGTTTTTTTGCCATGCTAAAACTTATGTGAGTTCATCGTCATGGATAGATTAGCAACTGCCAAGCAATCTGTCACAAAAACATGTCAGGCAGCTAGGCATGCGAGTGACGTGTGTTGGTAAGATTGGATGTTTGTGTGTAAATGTAAATCACGAAAAATGATTCTTGGTATCTAGAGAAGAAACACACACAAACACACACACACACACACACACACACACACACACACACACGAGAGAGAGAGAGAGTAATTCATAGTGGATAACTGGATATAAAATACCTATTAATGTTGTACGTGAGTTGACTCGACATGCTGCAAGATCTTCTGATTTGTTCTCTGAAGGTGGCCTCAGAGTATAGCGTTGCATATTCCTGAAGCAATTGTGATGCTCTGTTTTGTTAGGATTAAGATGCTTGAACATGTAAGCAGTACACTATCGAGCAATAGAGATCTTTCTCATGCTGACTACATGCTACCATTTGGGCCATACACATTGTTTAGTAACTAATCATAAAGTGTCAAAGACTAGCTACCAAAGCAAATCTGAATCTGCTAACTATACTACTACTGCCACAACTAACCAAGGTTGGAGCATAAGAAAGGAGGGGTTGCCAAGTTGAACGCGAAGGACAAGCTTCCAGACGGCGGCTGCTCATCCACCAACCGCCATGGTTGGAGCCTGCTGGAGGTGGGATGGGAAGGAACAGGGAGGAAGCAGGAGCCGCCCAAGGTCCCGGAGGCGCAATCAGAAGACATGACGGCTATCGGAAGCGCTATATTTCCTACCATTGTCCTCCGAGAATGACGGGGACAAGGGAGGCGGCGGCGCTCTCCAGCAGTGGGGAAGGAGAATAGGGAACGGGAAGAAAGATTGAGTTCGTGCGTGTTGTCTATGTGTGTGTGAATAAAAGTATTTCAATGGGCCAAGCCCAAAAAACAGTGCATAATAAATTACAAATGAAATATAATATTCCAAAACATGTTTGTGACCATAAAAATGATTCCATTCTAAAAACATTATCACTTTCTTTTAAAAAAACACCTTCTCAAATTTAAAAATATTCATGTTTTCTGTACAACAATAAATATTATTAATTGAAAGACTTTCATACACAACTACTGTTTCATCGGAGAGGTGAAATAGGTCATGTCGAACATTGTTAGGGTACGTCCAAATTTCATTGTCCAAAAAGAAATACTCTGCATAACCTTATTTCCGACGTTTGTAAAAATTGGATATAAAAAGTGTTGCATAATGGCATGTGCAGCAAGTTATACTTAATATTTCGCCCGGTGCAACGCACGGGCATTTGTACTAGTCTCCCTCTCCCTAATAATAAAACACGGATTGACTCCATGGGTTCACCGTCACAATACGCTTCTTCCCACGAATTTACGCTTTCAGTTTGATTTAAAACATATATGCGAGGTGGTACTAATTCAGGGAACCATACCATCTGTAGGTTCGTCCGCCGTCAAAATTTCCGTAGGTCAATGTTGTTTTAAGTCAGTTGGACTTCTCCTGATCCGTCTGGCCTCAGCCCACCAAACCCAGCCCAGGCAAAACCGGATCAACAAGGATACCGAAGAGAAAGAAGCAAGCATCGTCCGTCCGTATATACCTTATATTATCGATCGTGCGCTCGAAGCCACACCTGTAGAAAGTCCCAATATAATACGCTGCCATGACTTGCCGTGAAGGACACAAACACAACCAGCCACGCACAACCCTCCTCCAATAAATACAGCCGCAACCAAGCCTCCTCTTCTACTTCTTCCAAGCCCGTAAGCCTATGCCGTCGATCTGGGTGGGATTGACTTCCATCGACCCATGACACATCGTGTCGTGCTGCCACACGGCGAGCACTAGACACACCAAGCCGCTCATTCCAGCGTACCGTCTCGGCGACCTAACATGAATAGGCACACGAGAATATATCGTGGAGCTCGGCGATGAGCATGGAGGCACAGAGTTGGCCGACCGCCAGCATCAACGGGTGACGAGCCCTCCTCCTGCACCATGATATACATATTCGCCTGCTTAATTTTGCATCCCACTTCACAAGAAATCATCATCGGTGGCGACAATGACTCGCCAAAGACCAATTAACACGCGGAGGAAGGTGTTTTCATTTTGCTTACCTCTGATGCCGTTGCAAAATTCCTGAGGGCGGGCGTGAGCAGGGCGCCGCCGTGGGAGAGTGCAGGCAAGAATACTGTGCAGTAGCAGGATGGACTCGTCGCCCCAGCCAATATTGGCACTTGGTTCTCCAACGGACAAGCTTTGGGGTCTACACCCTCATATCGTTGTCCTGCCCGTGACCAGAGTGCTGGAGGAGAACATGCCTAACCTTGCCGGCGAAGAAGGCGAGGGTGTGCCATCGGGAGGCGGGAAGCTGGGGTTGTATAAGGTCCCTGCAAGGAAATTCAGAATTACATCGTACTACTTGCGTCCATACGAAAACCTGAGACATAGATTGGATCATCTAATCATGGTAGGAGCGCGTGCGGTTACAGGAGGGCACTTGGTAGCAAGGCCCTTTCAGGTAGACGGCCAGGAGGTCGACGGCAGGGTCGCCGTGCCCGACAGCGACCTTGGCAACCTCCATGGCACAGGGCTGGCGGCTGGGCCTCGCGCCTTCTTGTACATCAGCAAATAGCCGATGACGACGATGATGCCGAACCCCATCAACGCCATCGTCCCAGCCCTGTGCGGCAGTTGGCCACCTCGCGACCTCCACTGGGTCGCTGCCGTGTGTGATGTCCACGTCAGCGACCTCTGTGGCCGTAGTGCTGGGCCTTGCCTTTTGGATTCTGATAGAGCTCTAGATAGCCGATGACACCGATAATGCATGCCGAACCCCATCAGCGTCATCGTCCTGAGCCTGTACATTAGGCGGTCACCTCGCTGGTGCAGGACCTTCCGTGGGACGCCACCGCGGCTGGCTGGCGCGACGTCACTCCTCGGTGTCGGCCGCTCTTTTCCATGCGCATGCATGTGTCCTCCTTTCGCTTGTCACTGGCATGTCCGTGCGGTCATGCTGTATTGTGCTGTGGAGATATGAAGTTTGTGTAAATCCGCCGTCATGAGATGGTGTACTATGCAACACGTAGTAGGGAGTAGGGACATGTGTTGAAAGCTTGCAGGCGAGGCAATCGAGGCGACGCCGGGTTGTGCCGCGTGCTCTGTGAGAGATAAACATGCATGTGACTTCTTCATTTTGTTGTGAGTTATCCAAACAAACAGCCGTCCATTTCTTTTCGACAGAGTTTGCCTTTCAGTTTCTATTTTCTATCATGATTGATGTATCATACAACTCTACACTATAGGAATCAAAAACATCTCCAAGCAAAAGAGAGACGAATTGTTAGATCATTTTTTATTTATAATATAACTAATTTGTCAAAGGTCAATAAATACTTCAAATTGCCTTAATCTTTTTATCTCCGAACCACATGTTCACGTGTCATTGTAGACGACTCGAGAAACATACTGATTGACGAAGCATTCTTCCTTGGGACACCATAAAAATTGCATAGTCGAAGGTGGCGACTGGCACGGGTAGAAGGCCTACTTTGCGACCATCGCCTTGGCTCGCGCATGACAGTGACCGTGAGGTGGACATCAAGTATAAATTATATAACCTCACCTTCTACCTCGACAAGGACGAGCTTAGCAACAACTTTATCATACACGATATAAGATTATCTCTACTGCCTCAGCTACCATATTCATCCGCCTCAAGGTCGCAAAAGATCCAAAAAAACAGATGGTAAAGGTGATGGTCGTGACCTCAACCGACACCAGTTCGTTCGCCCAGTCCAAAAGTAGTCAGCCCCCGAGCTATGACGCGTGCATATCTCCATGATCTGGCTTGCTTCATGAAAACTGACATTCGTTCTTCAATGAAGCACATGCATCTCGATCAATGTTTGATGCGGCCATCATAATGTCCTTCTGACATGAACTTTCCAATTCATTTTGTTAGGCTCTTCCTTATGAGTTCGGATCAATGAGCCTCAGTATGATAATAGTACGTGTTTGAGCGTAGATCCATTCCAAAATATTTTTTTCATCTCCCTTTGCAACGCACGGGCATATGTACAAAACCAACTAAAATTCTTGTGGTTGAGGTATTATGCGCTACCACTTTAGTAGTACATAACCAACTAACATTCTTTATAAATAGCAACAAACAGTTTTCATCTCCAAGCATATTCGAAAGCGAAAACACTTTGTATTGTTTATCAAAACTGTATGATGAGATAGTTCAGAGTGTTGGACTAAAATTGGAGAACACAAGTTTATCAGAAACAATAAGAATTTGTCATCAAGGATCTAAGAGCTCTCGAAATATGTTGTTCTCCTCTTTTGATTCTCCTTTCAGTACATAAGATTGCAGACTCTGGTTTATGAGTACAAAGATGAAAATAACCTTAAATACCATAATGCACCTCTGTTCCATTCGATTCAAGGTGCAATAATGTACAGACCATTAATTATTGCTCCCTCTTTCCGGAAATAAGTGACGCTGTTTTAATTCAAAATTGAACTAAAACAACATCACTTATTTCCAGATGGAGGGAGTATATGATTTATTTATCTGGTTGCTGCATCCCCTTTATACATCAAAATCAGTGTTCTACAATACTGATTTATGTTGGTTGGAAAGAGGATCGCAACAGAGGCACAATAAACTGCCGGCATATTAACATCATATTGGCGATCTTAAGTAGGTTGTGCCTCATTTTTTGCCTGGTGCAACGCACGGGCATTTGTACTAGTCTCTCCCTAATAATAAAGTACGGATTGGGTCTCCGGGTTCACCATCGCGCCTTTTTTTGCAAAAAAGCACTTACAATTCTGAGTAATTGAACCCGCAGTCCAGTAAATTAATAAAAAAAACGTTTCGCACTGCTCCTTCGGGGCGAATCTGCAGCCCGCTGAGACCCATATCGGGCCTTGGGAAATTCATCCGAGCCCGAGCTACGCCAGTACCCCGCCGCCCGACCGTGTCGGTCGGACCTCCTCCACCTCGCCTCGCCGCCGGCGACCGGACCCTGGCCGGACCAGCGGATGAGCAGCGCATCTCTCTCTCTCCCTTCCTTCTTCTTCATCTCTCTCTCCCTTCCTTCTTCTTCATCTCTCTCTCTCCAGGACGCTAGGAGCTCCACAGCCGCCGCCACGAGTCGTCCGTGCTCGGATCCGGCGAGATCCGGCCGCGGGCAACCCATCCCCGCCACTCCTACGCTAGATCTGCACGGCCCCTTGCCGTCCCCGTCGGAGTTTGCCTCGAGCGCCGCCGCAGGCCACATCCAGCCTCTGCCCTCGTTTGAGGAGAACGACACGACAGCCTCTGCTGCTCGCTCGTGTGGGCCGCGTGACCCTTCAAGGCCCAGCACAGCGCTCGCGCCCAAGCCCAGCCTCCCTGGCCCAGCTGAGCAGCCACCATGTTCTTAAAAAAAAAGCTGCGCAGCCACCTCATGGATGGCTGTTAATTAAAGCTGATTGGATTGTCTCAAAAAAACACTAAAGTTAAAAAAGTGCTTTTATACGCCCAATATTTGCTAGGAAAAATGTGTCTGCACATCCATAAAAGTAGGGACAAATGTATGTGCGCGACTAGAGCAAACGTCGCCACAAAAAAAAGTAGAAGAAGATAATAAACCTGACAAATATGAAAATCCAAGTACATACCAAATTTCAATAAATTAAAAAGAAAAAATCCAGCAAAAACAATTTGTTTTTTTTGCACGTAATTGTCTTCCTTTTGATCTTTCACATACAAACATGAAATTTGACGAAAATTCACACAAATATACTACATTTTTATACTTTTTGGATAAAAATATGTTTCTAAAAATGACTACAATGTGCCCGTGCTCCAAAGTGACTTTTCGGATTAATCAAAAACCCTACATGAAGTATGGTTAAAAAAGTGAAGTGATGTAAATGTGGAATCACCACGGGGCATACATGATACTAATATGATACTGTGATACTAATATTTGACGTATCAGAATTGTTTAACTCAGGAGCAAAATATTGCAATAACACATGCAAAAATAACTATGTCTAAATCACAATAGAAACTTTTCATTATTTTTTGGTCATATGCTATATTTTTCTACGAACAAAAAAATTTTCACTCTTATTTTTCAGCTCGACCCACTAGCGCCTGTCACCAAAGTACAAGGAGTCGGGACTTGGAACTGTGTGCGACACAAACTCCGTTCTTTTCTCTGTTATATTAGCCAAAGATGGGGGATCTTTGGACAGTGCTCCTAATATTTATTTTGTTTCTCGTGTAGTAGTGTGGAGGATTTCAAGGAGTTTCTTGATGATGTCATGTCTGGTGATGGGCCATGGGGAGAGGAGGAAGTCTTGAGCCATTGGGTTAGTGAAGTGAGGTTTTTTATCTCCCGTTGCAACGCACGGGTATTTGTGCTAGCACGGTTAATAATAAAGCACGGATTGAGTCTCCGGGTTCACCGTCGTAGGCTTTTTGCAAAAAAGTCCTTTTGTTTTTTATTGAACCCACAGTCATTTCTTATTAATATCTCCCTATTCTTATTAAGTGATAAAAACGTTTCATTTAGGCTGTTTCCAAAACTCCCCCTGTAGTATCCAATATCCAACCCGTAGTCCTCAAGCACACAGAAGCATGGGCTCCCCTCACCTCCCGATCCCAGGAGGCGACCGATCCGGCGACGCTCGATCCGGTGCTGCGAGCTAGGGTTCGATCCGCCCCTCTTCTCCTCCCCTTCCCTCCTCTGCTCTTGCCCCTTCTCCTCCACCCAATTTTTTTCGTCCGTCTCAATTCGCTCGATCCTCCCCTCCTGAGCGGCGGTTGCAGGCGTCGTGGTGCCATGCCACTCCTCTCTCCTCAAGGCGCCGCCATCCCGAGACGCGCTGATCTGGTGCCGCTGGAGGTGATCGCCGTCGTCGACCTGGCAGGCTCAATAGTCGCCGCTGGAGCTCCACATCCCCAAGACGAGGTGGAAGAAGCCCCAGTCGTGGGCAAGTGCCGCCGCCCCAACGGCACCGATGAGGTCTGGGAGGTAGAGGTCAGGGACAGTGGAGATGACGGAAAATCCACGGACGCTAGTCGAAGGCCTTGAGAAGGACGACGCAGTCGGACTCAAGAGCAGCTGCACTAGAGGACACCGTCGTCTTTAGATCGCGTAGGTCTATTGAATTTGATGAGTGAAGGGCATGGAGCTGAGAAGGTTGGATCGTGCGGTTGTTAGAATCCTCCCAGTGTGTTGAACCTCCCAATGGTGCTGCTGTGTTCGGCAACGGCCATGTGACGGACAGAGCGAGAGGCCCATCATCATGGCCGGACGCAACAAGGGATGGTACCTGAGGCACAGCCGCTACGGTGCTGAGAAGGAGGCGGCTGTGGCACCAGACAGATGCTGGACTCAGCTTTGATGCTCAATTAGGGCGGCCACACACATGACTCTGCCCAAGGTTCAACTGCAGTTGGCTCAGATAAAAAGGATTGCAACATTGGCAGTACTGTTGATAGGATGGTTAGTTTTGGAAGGGGAATGGTAGTATGAGCAGAGATTGAAAACAAGGCTGCAGTGCAAACACTCCTGCTCAACCAAATTAAGCTCAGTGTCAGCTGTTGATTAAACATCGGATATACTCCCCCAAATGACATCGTTGCACTACACTGGATCTGACGAGTAGGGAATCCAGCTAGCTATCTGATGGCACTTCCACATGTATAAGTTTTGTATGTCCCTCCTTTTTCTGCATCTTTGTTTCCAAAGGTCGAGAAAGTATGTCTCATCTTTTTCTTTAGAATTTCTTGCATGAGACTGACCATTGTTTCTTCTTTTTCTTTAGGAGCTTAGGTTATATTTCTGAGGGGAGCATACTTATTATTACCTTCATTGGGTTTGACTTTTGGCTACTGTATTGCTGTCACAACTTACCTGCGAAATAGAAAGAGAGTCATGTCTGATAAGGTATTCTGCTTCAGCTGTATGCTTGCAGAGCATTTATTTTTCCATCCAAGTATTACTAGACTCTATCAAGTTTTATAATGACATAACATTAACTTGTTATAGGATATGTATCGAGTAATTAGTATGTACAGAAGTGTTGGTTCTTGGTTCTTGCATGGAGGTGAGTAACCATGAGGTGGGCAATTATGGGTTGCAAACGTTGCTGCTGCCCATCACCTGGTCCAATTCAAGCACACCCAGTAGGCTGCCTTGAATAAAGGAGTTCTCAAAGATGATGTCTTTTAGCACGACCATTTTATTGATTTAGTTTCTGTACAATTTTGGGGCATCCAAACTTGGAAAGTTTCATCCTCCAAGTTAAATTGGGACAATCCATTCATTAATTTCAGCAAAAAATATTGGTACTGTTCTTCCCATTTTTATTCACATTCGTAAAAATATAGGTTTAATGATGGCTCTGCAATTTTCCTATTAGTATGCATGATTTTTCTTTTTGATTGCTCACCCTGGTACTTTTTTCAGTAAGATCATAAATGACAATTATAACGGTGGTGATTTTTACCACCAATTCCTTGTTTTTCACTTCTCTCACACTCATGATAGGTTGATATATATTTTCAGTTATCTATACATCTTCAGTATGTTGATGTAGCCCCAATTCCCATGATACAATCAATGCATTTTCTGCAGCCCATCTCATGCAGGCAGATGGGGCGATACATTCATGAGCTTGCCACTATGCTTAGCTAGCTTGTTCAACTTCTCTTGTGAGATCAAATTACTTTGATGTGAATTTTCACAGCTCTTTGTGCTCTTTCCTTCTTGCTGAACCAATGTTTCCTCATTAAATTACTTTACTAGGATGTTTTCTTTAGAATTTTCAGACATTACTTGCAAAAAGCAATGCTCATTAAACTTTCTTAGCGTAAAAGGTCCAGAACTGATAAACATGTATGTTGGAGAGTCAGAGAGGAATATCAGGGACATCTTTAAGAAGGTATATCCATCTGCACAAGCCATGTTTGTAATTGCCATGAAATATGCACATATACTCGGGTTTTCAGTTTTCACTATCCATTTCAGGCTAGATCAGCACGCCCATGAGTAATTTTCTTCGATGAGCTTGATTCCCTTGCTCCTGCACGAGGGTCCTTTGCAGATTCTGGAGATGTGATGGATAAATGGTTTCTCAGGTATAATTAGCGTCATCAATGAGGTGGCTACTGGTGTCTCAGTTTTCCCTCTTTTTTTTACACACGCATCTATTTTTCCTCTTTTTTCAGTGCTTAAATGTTAATAGTACGCTAATTCAGTTTCCCTTTTTCTCTCATTACTAGCACAAATGCCCGACGGAGATGCATATGTTTGGCATTCTATCAGTAAACATACATGTGCACTGGCTTGCAGTACTACATTTTGTGATTGTGTAGTATCCACACCACTACTAATGCTTAAGTCCGTTGCATTGTCGTGTAATTGTGTCATATGCACACCAATACTAATGCTCTATGCTCTCGCCTGAGAGCACGTGCTATGCTTTGTATCATCTAAAAAAGATGTAAACTCAGTAAGAAGAAACAGACTTTAGCATTGTGATCCAGTATGTATTGAGTAGTGGATTAATGTATGTATTTGGTGTGCTTGCAACTGCTTATTTATTGCTTGCACCAGAAATACCAATAAGTTACTATTGAAAATACAAATATACTATCAAGAAAATGTAAAAACACACACGCACTGGTCTCAACTAGCTCAAATGATCTGCTGCTACTGCCCTCCCCTAAGAACATTCAACCCTAGGCGGAGCTGCTTCTGCACCCCGAACACTCAACCCTATGATAGAGCTGGTTCTGCATCCCACCATTTTATCCCATTGCAATGCACAGGCTTAAAATCCTCTTTATTTATCTGTTCATTTAGTAACGATCTTCTCATGATTGCATCTATCATTTATTTCACGAAAGAAACATCTATGCAGTTTTGGGGTTTGTCGTGAAGTTCGTAGGAATCGATCATGAACTTGATGCCATATCCAAGAAAGGTGAGGCTGCTTCGCGTGCGAGTCGTACTTTGGCGAGCGGTAGTTACGCCGATTGATTAGCCGCTTTTTTATTTGTATCACTACCATTGGCTTCATGTGGATGTAAAAAATAAGTTTTGTATTGGTATCGTTCTTAATTCTCAAGAGCAAATCGGAGAGTATGTTGTCAATGTGAACAAATTGTACTACACTCCTGAGTGGTTTCCTGATAAATCTCAGTTTGTTCGTAATGGGCAGATGATCTTTTTTGTAGTAATATGTATTGAAGATTTATAGATGGAAATGTGTATATCATTAGGTGATTTGTTAACAATTTAGATTTCTGTTGCAAACAATTATGTTTCATCTTTTTTTCATTTACTATACTCCAAATTTGAAGGTTGATATTATACAAATTTTACCAAATTAACAAATATTGGTTGTGAGAAAATTTTCAGTATGTAACAATCACGAACATTAGGAAGCAATTCGTGGAAGGCAGCCCTCACGGTCTAGCTCGACAAGATTAGGTTTTAAAGTTATAAAAAATGTTCTCTTGTGCTGGTGTGGTTTAATGACAGTGTGGTGGGTGAGCTCATCGCCTTGAGGTTAACCACGTTCAGACACGTTGCGACTAGGTGAATGTCAACAATGGCGGGAAGAAGGCTAACTACGAGACGGATTGATTACCGTGTTCAAGTGGATGAAGCAGATTGTGTGTGCAGTGATGGGTTGTGATGTTATTATTTTTCTCCCGTTGCAACGCACGGACATGTTTACTAGTCTCTCCCTAATAATAAAGCACGGATTGAGTCTCTGGATTCATCGTCACGCACGTTTTGCAAAAAGGCCCTTGTAATTTCGTCCGTTTTTGGTCTCACCGTCAAACGCCCGTCCGTATGGTTCGCCCTGTACGTTACGCTCGATGTAGTACTAAAGGAACGGTTCGTTTTTGCCTCCCTATGTAGCACGTCCACCTGGCAGGGCGCGGAGAAGAGAGAGAGAGGGGAGAGGGGGGATCAGAAAGACAAGAGCAAAGGGAGTGGGAGAGAGGCGCGACGGCGGAGCACACTCACCTCGCCGGTCCCCCGCTGGGAGACGATGAGCAAGGGAGGGGAGATTGAGGATGAGGGTGCGGGCGGCGAGGCCGAGGTGGAGCCAGGTCGTAGGCGGCGCTGGAGGGATAAAAGGCCGAGCGATGGCGAGCTTGTGGAGCGAGGAGATAAGGACGCACTGCTCGCTGGGCTGGGCTAGATTAGATGCTGCTTTTTTTAATCAAAGATGGCCGCACCGATTAGAAGCTGTTGGTGTCGCTCTACAATTTCTTCTTTTTTTTTGGATCGAGGAGTACTATTAGTTGGTTGCTACTCCCTCCATTTCAAAATATAGTGCGCCCGCGCTTTCTGAGGTCCAACTTTGACCATAAATTCAACCAACGAGACCAACTGCGACGGGAGAAAAAATTATATAATTGAAAACTTCTTTCGAATACGAATTCACTGATATAATTTTTGCTCCCGCCGCAATCGGTCTTGGTAGTTAAATTTACGGTCAAAGTTGAGGCACGTGGATAAAGGAAGCACTACATTGTGAAATGGAGGGAGTATTTTTTTGTAGGACCATTGTTTTTTTTAACACTGAAGAACCATGGTTTAATGTTAATGAATGCATTAGTGTTTACAGTAATTAAAATACGTGTGACGGAAATATTAGAAAGAAATATTTATTAAAGGAAAATGATATTTGAGGCTCTATTGTGGACTAGCTGATCATGGTTCTTCAAGAAATATATCTTGGGATTGATTAGAAACGATATTTCTTCTGGGTGCCTCAATCCTGGTCCTCCATGAGCCCTGATGATGGCGTCGAGGAAAGTGGTTGCGTTGGCGCGGTCGGTGTGCTCCTATTGCTGACCACACCATATGAACAAAAGAGCGCCAATCAATGTAAACACTTTATTGTCTAACCGGTCATCTTATCTTCAAAGTGGGCAAGTATGAAAATGAATTCATGATAAGACGAGGAAGAATATATATAACGGATAGAGAGATATAGCTTAGTACTTTCCAATATCACGCGAACTTTGAAATTTATTTTATGCCCGTTGCAACAAACGGGCTCTTTTGCTAGAACACTTCTACCAATAATGTGCGCGGGTAATCAGGGCCTAAAAATGATGGTGCTATATCAGTTCCATTTGTTCACTAAGAGACAAATACGCAGATAGCTGGACCCCGGTTATGGAATATACAAGACATAGAAGGAACCCAGTTTCGTAAAAACCAAAAAATTGTTTTCAATTTGTTGATTCAATAGAAGCCCAAAGAGTTGCATATGGTACCCAATGTCAAAACAAGGCCTCATTACACCTATTGCTAATCCTAACTAGAATGTAACGACGTAGGGATTTATATTTAAACATAGTATCGTGTTTTCATAGGCTCAAATGACCCCTTCTCATAATAAAAATGTGCACGGTCTGGTTCGGTATGGAATGAACTTATAATCTGATGACCGAGTCGTTTCCATGATTATAAGTTCATAATGCTAGCGCCCATTCCGTACAAATTATATTTCATTTCCCGCTTTGAAATTGCATTGTACATCTTGATAAGTAACTTTAGTAATTTGGTTTTGCATAGATTTATAAAAAGATTTGCTCACATTAAGCATCATGTGAGTCGTAATTATGCATTTCAAAGAAGTTATTTTCTTGGAAAGCAAAGGTAGTAGATTTGATCCAAACCCAGTAATATAAATTTCCTCAATTGCTTGTGCAATATATGGAAATGGCATATATTTGATTGATAATCAGGTGAAAACTTTATAAGACAATGTCACATGTATATCCAAATTATATCATTTTCTATCTTTTTAAGGATCGGCATTGCATGCCAGCAGTTTCACACCAAAGTGAAGATAAGGGAAGCAAAAGCAGACTATGCACGACGAGGTAAACTATCGAGTACCACACAAACTCTCAACTTTTTTATAATGTCCATTGCAAAACAAGGGATATTTTGCATGCACAATTTTTATGAACAACTGATGTGTTTTGCACATAATCGAATACACATCAACTTTTCTCCCGTTGCAACGCACGGGCATTTGTGCTAGTCTCCCTAATAATAAAGCACGGATTGAGTCTCCGGATTCATCGTCATCCTCTATTTTTTTTACTTCTTGCGTACGTAATTTTTTTGAGCGTTGTCGTTGAGCGTGCGCCCTACGGTGCGTTTTTTTTGGGCCTGCATCCATCCGCCCCGCACCCGCTTGGGCCTCATGAAGCCGGCCCACCTACACCAGGAAAGGCAAAAAAACAGTGGCAAATTGTGTCGCTACCGGATCAAACTCACAACCTCGTAGGAAATTTCTAAGGCTGCAGCCAACCGAGCTAGAGAACGTTTCTGTTTAGTACCACATCGCTTTAGTACATCGCATATCACCAGTTAAAATATATGTGTAAAAACTGCACCTACGTGGAACCTGGCTGCTCGATGGATTATATTGCCGCAATGAGAAAACACATGCACACAAATTGGCCCAATGACTCTGCATCTCTCAGAAAAATAGAGAAATACAGGAAGGGTAAGTCAAGCAAGGATTGAGAATTGTTGGGAAAATTAGGGACAAAAATATAAAAAAGGTAATTCAAGGAAGGATTGAAAATTGAGGACATAATAAAGGAAGGAACGGGAATTGAGGAAAAAGTCAATAATATAGGCTGAGAGAAATAATAAAAGAAGGAACGGGAATTGAGGGAAAAGTCAATAATATAGACTGAGAGAAATAATAAAGGAAGGAACGAGAATTGAGGAAAAATTGTGCCAAATTTCCATGATATCCGTATGTGGAGGCTAATCTTCTATTTAAGTGGTGGGCTAATTAAACAGATTCCTAAAGGAACGAGAATTGAGGGAAAATTGTGCCAAATTTCCATGATATCCGTACGTAGAGATTAATCTTCTATTTAAGTGGTGGGCTAATTAAATAGATTCCTAAACTAGGAGCCACCCATGCCTATACGTGGTGGCTGCTATTTAGACAGATTGCTAAGACTGAATAATAATATTGAAAGCGCCAGTGTAATGCCGGGAATGAATATATGTTCAAACTTTAAGGAAACTTCATTGGATGTTTTTTTTCTCCATTGCGTCTTTGGTATGACCGAGTCGACCAACAGATGCCGGTCATTGACATGCTCCTCTGCTAGACATCGTCACGTAGAAGCCAGCCTCACTCAGCCCAGTGCCACCAGTCACAACACATGAGGAGTCGGACTCAAATTTCATGGTGTGTCCAACACGAACTACTCGATTTTCCCTACTATATTAGCCGAATGATAATAATTCTTTGCCCAACGTTCTTAGTCTAGCCGAACACGAAGGATGCTAAACCATCCATTTCTTGGGCCTGGCCAACCTTGCTTAGTAACAATTGGCAGGGCAGCTATCGACGACGAGGGTGGAAAAGTGGATAAGTGGAAACTTGATTCCAGTGTCATGTTCAAATAGAGAACGCCGACCTAAGGGTGAGGTCTTACTCATGTTTATTTGGTTAGGGGCATGGAGGTGAGGTCTTACGCTATGCTCAATTGGTTGAGTTAGAACTTGTGGTGTTTGTTTTTTCCCATTGTAACGCACGGGCATGTTTGCTAGTAATAATAATAATCTATCCCTAATAATAAAGCACGGATTGACTCCGTGGGTTCACCGTCACAATACGCTTTCTTCCTATGAATTTACGTTTTCAATTTGAATTTAAAACATATACGCGAGATGGTACTATACTAATTTTTTTGCACATTGTGTTCCTGAAAAAACGATTGATGAGCGCTATGTGTGGTATGCGTCCCACCTGGGCCACGAAGTCTTATTGGGCCTTGGCTGGTCTTGCTCCACTCCATCAGCAGATCGTTAGAGAAACAACCTAAAAATAACCCTAAACCCTGAACGCCAATACGAATGATAATAATTCTTTGCCCAACGTTCTTAGTCTAGCTGAACACGAAGGATGCTAAACCATCCATTTCTTGGGCCTGGCCAACCTTGCTTAGTAACAATTGGCAGGGCAGCTATCGACGACGAGGGTGGAAAAGTGGATAAGTGGAAACTTGATTCCAGTGTCATGTTCAAATAGAGAACGCCGACCTAAGGGTGAGGTCTTACTCATGTTTATTTGGTTAGGGGCATGGAGGTGAGGTCTTACGCTATGCTCAATTGGTTGAGTTAGAACTTGTGGTGTTTGTTTTTTCCCGTTGTAACGCACGGGCATGTTTGCTAGTAATAATAATAATCTATCCCTAATAATAAAGCACGGATTGACTCCGTGGGTTCACCGTCACAATACGCTTTCTTCCTATGAATTTACGTTTTCAATTTGAATTTAAAACATATACGCGAGATGGTACTATACTAATTTTTTTGCACATTGTGTTTCTGAAAAAACGATTGATGAGCGCTATGTGTGGTATGCGTCCCACCTGGGCCACGAAGTCTTATTGGGCCTTGGCTGGTCTTGCTCCACTCCATCAGCAGATCGTTAGAGAAACAACCTAAAAATAACCCTAAACCCTGAACGCCAATACGAGGGGTCGAACTCCTGACCTGCCTACTTTCTCCCAAAGGCCATGCCCAACTGAGCCAACTCCTGATTGCGTGCAAAACAAGGATTTGATTCGTTACTAAATAGTACCACATCGCTCCTTTACAACCTATTCAACTAATTTATATATGTCTATAATCTAAAATTAGCAAGCCGCCTAGAGAATAAGGGAACGAATTAAGGAAGAAGAGAAAATCGATATATAGTAATAATAAAGAAGGGAAAAGGGCGCGCTGAGAAGGATGAGATGAGGCTAATTACATGAAAAATAAAAAGAAGAAAATAGAAGCAATGTCACAGAAATAAGGAGGAAGGAAAGGGATGGAAAGAGAAAGGAAAGAGGAAGCCTTCTAATATGTATATGCACCCTTGTAAATAAGAAAGGGGATACAAAAAAAGGGATAAGGAAAGAAGGAAATCCGCATAAAAAGGTAATAAGGAAGGAAAGGAAGGCCTATACGTTGCATGGGGAGGCTCTACACGTTGGTCCATGAATGGAAATCACAATGACCAGCCTGGTCCACGTCCGCAGACTTCCCGTGGCCTATTTTTGCCGCTTTGTTTTAAGAAATGAAGGAGAGAAAAAGCGCTCTTTCTACTCGTGGCTATGCGCTTTTTATTTTATTTTTCCACTTCCCTAACGTCCTCTTCAAGTCATCATTGTTTCTATTGGTTTCATTATCGGTTGTGTCGACCAGCTGCTTGCCTACACCAATTGCCAATAAACATATTTATTCGTGGGATAAATGTAATAGTGTTATATTGCGTTAATACAAATTTAGATATACGTGTTCAAACCGGTGCTACCAACTAGCGGTGCTACCTAGCAATTAATATTAGCTAGATTACGAGCAAATTTATTTTTATTACGCTCAATTTCCAATGAAACAAATCCATGCAGATCGAGGAACTTCATCTTCAGAGCAAGATGTCCGCTACGGAACAAAATTATGTTTCCTTGCCGCAATTGCTCTTTTGCTTGTGAGCTTTGGGAGGCTCCCTGCCATATGGATATACAAGATCAAGAAAAGTTCAGAAAAGCCATCTCAGTTTTTCCAAAAAATTAAAAGTATTTTTCCCACTTGAAACGTGGTTAGGGCTCGTACAATACATGCACTAGGAATAAAATCCTGGCAATTTTTGCATCGTCCTGGCTACTTTTCTGGCATCGACACATAGCCTAGAGTCGGACACTGAAAAAAGAATACACAATGTAGCTGCTTGGGCCGTATGATTGTGCATGTTAATTTGCTCAAGATTTTAAACGCTCTTGTTGGTGCCGGCCTTAGAGTGATATTTTCAACCTTTTCATCTGTTGGTCGTTAGCTATTAGTACCAATATCCATGTATGAAAACTAATTCCACCTGAGTTTGTCGGCTAATGCTAGCCTACATAGATAGTGTGTTATGTGATGGATCGATGCATCGTTTCGGGATTGATCACATTTTGGTGCATTGCGATAATGTAGACATCACAACTATCATGGACAAAGGCGGGGAGAGGATAAGCTGCGAAACGACAAGGGCATCTGATATTGATTTTCACCCGTTGCAACGCACGGGCCTTTTTGCTATCTTTTCCTAATAATAAAGCACGGATTGACTCCGTGGATTCACCGTCATAATACGCTTCTTCCCGTGATTTTACGCTTTCAGTTTGAATTTAAAACATATACGCGAGGTGGTACTAAAACCGTTTCGTTCGAAAGCATCACGTTCGTTGTGTTCCTATTAACTTCGGTCTGCTGGTTGGGCTGTTGGGCCAGCTTGAGTACAACGCGAGAAAGGAAAACGTTCGCATCCACTTGGGCCCGTTCAAAAAAAGTTTCATACGTCGCCATCCCGTTTCGTTTGAAAGCATCACGTTCGATGCGTTCCTATTAACTTCGGTCTGCTGGTTGGGTCATTGGGCCAGCTTGAGTACAACGCGAGAAAGGAAAACGTTCTCATCCACTTGGGCCCGTCCAGAAAAAGTTTCATACGTCGTCATCCTGTTCGCGGCCTTACGATCTTCTGATTTTTGTTTCTGATCCAGTCAGTTTTTGATAAAAAACGGAGGAGCGTTCCTTTAGGATCGCTAGCGTGTTCAAGTCCGGCTTCTTCACCAAGTTGTATTAGGCCAACGGATCCTGGAAGCACCAAAGATCTTAAAAGTGGATTCAAAAGCCACCGGCGATAGCCCCTGCACCTTCAGATTTTGTTGGAAAGCATAGACGGCCGACACGTTAGAAACCTACGGGAAGACACGATAGGGGTTACGGGGCGTTGGGGAAGAGGGGGCTTGCATGGCAGGCACCCTGAACCGCTGCGGCCCGGCGTCGAGGCCGAAGCCAGCAAAGGGAGCTTTCATGGTTGGTGTCGTGGATGATTGCGCCGTGACGGGCAAGATGGAGCTCAAGTTTGGAGGAGGATCCGGTTGCGATCATAGTCAGAGGAGGAGCGGAGGACCATCCATGGCTGCAGCCTGCAGTGGCGAATCCACCGCACGTCAATGCGTCCGTCGTTAGTCGGCTTGAACATAGCCGCTTGTCCAGCTCTCCACCGCCACCATCCTACTGTTCGCACACGAACAGTTGCGGCTGCCCTGCAGTTACGCGTTGCCTCCTACCCGCCGGCTCGCGTACGGCGCGCCGAGAAAAAGCTGCCTCATGTGCGGTTCACCTCAAAAACCAGGTACGCGATGACTAGGCACTGCTGCAAACGATAGCATGCCTCACTGGGTGTCTCAAACGCACACTCACACCATGGCCAGGTGGGGGTGGCAGTGTCCGACGCGAGCCTCTTCGATTCATGGCACCTTCTTCTCCTTCGCATGCACGGATGGCGCCCGCCCGCCATGGTTGCCACGCTCTACGGCAACACCCGTGTCCCCTCCATCGTCCCCTACGAGGCCGCCTACACCTTCACGCCTAAGTAGGACGCATCCCATCCGCACCTGCCGCTGCCTGCCTCCTCCTCCAAGCCGCCGACACTGACCCAACAACTACACGCGTCCTCCTCGACCACCACAACAACCCACCACCCTGGGCAGGACTGCACGCGCCTCTGCAAAGACGAGGTCGCCTGCCCGTGCCGCACAGCCTCTGCATCTCTGCTCTAGGGACTCCATCATCGAATTCACTATCGTGAGCGACGGCTAACTTGCCAACGACGAGCTCCACGCGCCGGAGTCATAGTTATTGGGTTAGGGGATTGTGGTTTTTTGTTTCCACCCGTTGCAACGCACGGGCTCTTTTGTGCTAGTCTCTCCTCTCTCCCTAATAATAAAGCACGGATTGACTCCGTGGGTTCACCGTCACAATACGTTTCTTCCCGTAAGTTTACGCTTTCACTTTAAATTTAAAATATGTACGCGAGGTGGTATTAAAAAACTGTTCATTGATCGCGTAGGTCAATTCATATAAGTCGCTGTTTTGTCCCTCTGGCTCGCTCGACTGGGCCGTGTTGATCGTTCTTGTCAACCGCGTGATGGGGCCTGGTCAAAAGAAAAAAAACGATGCAAAAAATACTTCACGTGAGTTTCAAACCCACGACCAAGGCCCCGGGGATGCGGCCGCAGATGTTGGTCATCTCCGGCGGGGGCACGCGGAAGCTGCTGAACCTGGAGGAGGTGGCGGCGGTGGGGGCGCACGTGGCGGTGTTCGCGGCGTTGGTGAACGCGGTGGACGTGCTGTTGGCGGTGCACGTGGCCGGGCTGACGAACCAGATCTTCCAGCCGACACAGGCGGTGGTGCTGCAGATCGTGCCGTGGGGGGACATGGATTGGATGGCCACCAACTTCTACGGGCAGCCGGCGCGGGACATACAGCTCCGGTACGTGGAGTACTATGTCGACGAGGAAGAGTCGAGGAGACGAGCCTCAAGGACAAGTACCCGAGGGAGCACCTGGTGTTCAACGACCCCAATGCGCTGCACAAGCAGGGGTGGCAGGCGCTCACCGAGACCATCATGAAGCAGGACGTGAAGGTGAACCTCACCAGGTTCCGCCCCTTCCTGCTCCAGGTCATCGACAAGCTGCAGGAGTAGCGGTGGCGGCGCCATCGTCTCCCTTGTCATTTCCGGCTCATACTGTTGAGTAACGTGATTGTATAGGAAACATAGGTTAGACTAGGAAATATTCTGGCTTGCCTTGTACTCCAAGTAGATTATTGTACTCCTATATATATGCCCACGAGGCTCAAGCAATGCAACAACTATTCCACCAATCCCTCTCTTCCTTCTAACATGGTATCTATCGCAAGTCGATCCTAAACCCTAGCCGCCGCCGCTTCCGCACCCGCGCGTCGCCCCCGGGGCGGTCGGCCTCCATGACCGCCGCCGGGGGCTGCGCCGCCCGTACCTAGGGTTCGTCCGTCGGTCGTGTTGACCGGCTGCCCTAGAGAGTCTTTTTCCCGATCCTTTGATCCGGGTTTTCTCTCTTGCCGGTCGCTTTGATCGGCGTCTACTTTTTGGTTTTCCGGTCTTTGTGATCCGGTTTGCGTCGCCCACCGCCGCCGTCGACCCCGTGCGCCTCTACTCCGACTTCGGCATCGACTACACCGGCGTCTTCACCGACCTGGCGGCCTCACGCGTCGTCCACGCGTCTACCCGCCGATCGCCCCGACCCGGCGGCCTCGCATCATGCGGCGGCCCTTCACCGCCGCCGTTCGCGCGACGGCCCGCCCGTCGATCTACGCCGGCCGTCACCGCCTGCTCCGACCGGGACTCCTGTATCACCCCGACCCGGCGGCCTCGCGCCATGCGGCGGCCAATCATAGCCGCCCTGCCGCCCGCCGCCACCGGCTTCATCTCGGACTCCGCCGCCACCACGCCTTCACCGAGCGGTGTCCCCGACCTCGCGCGCGATCGGCTTGATCACCCGCTCGCCGCCGCTATCAGCCTCATCTACGCCGCGCGACCGACCTGGCCCGTCGGTTACGCGCGCCTTCGCAGGTCCCGTGAAGATCGTCTCCGAGTTCAGCGCGCCCCTCCGTCGATCGAGCAACGGGCTGCCGCTGCGTCGCCCCGTCGGGCCGCAGCGCCGCCGCCCCGTGGTTCTCCTCCCGGCTGCACCGACCCGCGTCACCGCTGCGTCGCCCCTTCAGGCCGTAGTGCCGCGGCCCGCGGTCTACCGCCGCCCCGAGGTCGTCCACTCCAGGCCGTCCCCGTGGCTGCACCGACCCTCGCGCCGCCGCTGCGTCGCCCCGTCGGGCCGTAGCGAGCGTGGCACGCGGTCCACGCCGCCGTCTCGAGGCCGTCCACGCGGTTGCACCACCCCGCGCTCCGCCGCTGTGCCGCCCCTTCGGGCTATAGCACCGCGGCCCGCGGTCCCTGCGACCGTCCCGAGGTCTTCCGTCGTCACCCCGACCTGCCCACCGCCGCCGCGTCGCCCCTTCGGGCCGTAGCGCCGCGGCCCGCGGTCCACCGCCGTCACCGCGCGTCGACCTCCCGTGGTATGCGCCGCGCCGTCTCCCTTGGCGCGGGAACGCCACCGTCCACGCCGGTCTTCGTCATGCTGTCAGGGTTCTTCGCCTACGTCGAGCACCGCCGCCGCACTCCTAACCTAGCCGCCGCCGCCGCCTTCAGGCCGCCGCTGCCGCTCTTCTTTGGCCGCCGCCGCCGCTACCTTTGTAGCCGCCGCCGCCGCCCGTCCACCCTCTTCGTCTTCGTCCAGCACCAGTTCGTCGCCAGCGTCGCCGTCATCTACCCCGACCGCTTCATCTACTCCGACAACCGCGGGCGACATTGGCCCCGCGCCGATTGGCGCCGCAACCGTCGTCGAGTCCTTCTCTGCTGGCCTCTCCGACTTCTCCGACATGGTGTACAGCTCGTGCAGGTCCCTCGTCTACGCATGCCCGGTGCTGGCAACACCGCCGCGTGCCTTCGTCCACGACGTGTCCCCGGGCCTGGCAAGCCTGGCGCGGCGCTTCGTCAACTTCGTCTTCGTCCGTCTACGCATGCCCGGTGCTGGCAACACCGGTGCGTGCCTTCGTCCACGATGTGTCCCCGGGCTTGGCACACCCGCCGCGACGCGTCGTCAACACCATCTACTTCCTGGCGCACCACTACTTCGACACCACTGCGCCCATGCTAACTCGGCGCCCCCTTGCGCCCGCGGCTCCACGGCGACTTCCTCGACACCGGCTACCCCGACTCGACATCGACCACGGCATTCTTCGCACGGCTACCTCGACCACGGCTCCACCACCCACGCTCTCGGCTACATCGACAAACGGCACAAAGGGCTACCGCCTGTTTGAGCAACCTCGTTGGTTTCCACTCCAGCCACAACTCCGCGATGCATCGACCGTTACGACTGTGGGGGGTGTCCGTCGGCTTGCCTTCGGATTCTTCTCCAGTCTCACCGTCTGCATCGCTACCGTTGTGACTGCGGGGGATGTTGAGTAACGTGATTGTATAGGAAACATAGGTTAGACTAGGAAATATTCTGACTTGCCTTGTACTCCAAGTAGATCATTGTACTCCTATATATATGCCCACGAGGCTCAAGCAATACAACAACTATTCCACCAAATCCTCCTCTCTCCCTTCTAACACATACGTACACATGAAAAACTCATACGTACAAACCTAGCCGACCATCATGGACACCGGTTAATCCTATTTGGTGATTGTAGGAAAATGACGATCTTTCAAGCCAACAACCAGGGGCATGAGTTCACGTCTTCAGGTATGTATATGCACATGATCTTCTAAAGTAGATGTTTATACAACTCCTGCCCAGTTTGATATTTGGTCTCTCATACTAGGAGTCGTTAATAAGCTTCAACTAATGAGATGGGACGATATTGCTTTTTAAGCAGTTAACCACAGGAAGAAACTGTTTTGTGACTATCGGCATCGAATAGAAACGAATGAAGTATCGATACTAGGAAAATGGATAATCAGGTGTCTCTAACAGGTGCTAGCATATATTGTTTGCATCTCAAGATGATCCGGTACACAGATTTCTTTCTCTGCGGTACGATCATCTTAATAGATCAGTAACCTGTATGAGAAACAATATGTTTGTTATTTTGATTATCATGATGATCGTCACTTTGTCAGGTACCAATGTATCTTTTGGACGTTGTATGTTTGTTATTTTGTCAGTATTATATATATTCTTAAACTTTATTATTCCTGACTACGATACATATAAATTCACTCGGTACAAAAATAGTAGTCTTGAAAATTTTGAGCACGTTGTTGCGTTGATGATAGCTGAACAACTTTGTTGCCATTGCTTGCAACCGTGCCATTGACCTCCCTCGGGGTTGCCCTTCTCAATTGTAATCTCTGCTTGCCCAAGTTAAGTTCCTCCTTAGCAACGGCCCATCTTGATGGTAGCCTTCCATAAAAGCACTAAACCCAACTACAAAGCCGGCTCTGTATCCTATTATTTTTTGGTTTTCTCCCGTTGCAACGCACGGGAGCATTACATGTCCATGAATTATAAGTTGTGTGGAAGGGAGACCCGCGAGCGGTGTGGCCCAAATTTGACAAATATATATATTTTTCAGTCGAAAGGTATTTTCGCCACAAGCCAAAATGGCCAAAATTTAGCCGAAATAATAATAGTTAAAAGGAAGGAGGATTGTGTGATCAAGAAATAAGGAAGGATTCAAATAGGTCAGATCCTTAAAAGGGAAGGATTGTGTAAGGCTACTTAAATAAGAAGGAAGTTTGATTGTCGTTTGAATATTTTTACGAATGTTGCTTTGGAGGGAAAGAAAATAGAAATGCGGCTAAAATATTTGACATTTTTATGTTGTATTTATATATTAGTTAATGAGGTATTTCTTTAAGATCTTAGATTTATGATTGTGCTTGCCCGTTTGAAATATCAATTAATACTAGGAGCATTACAGGCCCATGAACTATAAGTTGGGGGAAGGGAGACTCGCCAAGCGATGTGGCCGAAATTTCACCAATATATATATTTTTTGGCCGAAAGGTTTCGTTACTTTCCGTCCCAGGCGAAAATGGGCAAAATTTAGCTTAAATCCGTTTTTTAACCAAAAATCAAAACACAGCTCCCGTTGCAACGGACGGGCACTTGTGCCAGTCTATCTCTAATAATAAAGCACGGATTAACTCCGTGGGTTCACCGTCACAATACGCTTTCTTCCTGTGAATTTACGCTTTCAGTTTAAATTAAAAACATATATGCGAGATGGTACTAATTCGGGGAACCACGTCGCCAAATTTTCGTACATACATGACCTGTCGTCCGCACTACTAGCTGGGCCTTGCCCTAAGATCGTCTCACATGGCTGAAGCGTTGCCACTTGGGCCTCAGCCCGTCCGTCCATCCGCTGGGCAGTGGCCCAAAAATCTGCTAAAAATAATTATTCGTTTTTGCATAAAACCCCTGTCATTTGGAATATTCAACCCGCAATGCTCCTTCCCCTCAGTGTATCTTATCCGCTTCCTTTCCAGAGCGGCGGCGGAGGACAAGAAGGTGAAGGGCGGCGCGGCGCTCTCCGACTTATGCCTCCACACCACCTACGTGTCGTCGTTCGTCTGCGCGGTCGCCGGCGGCTACCGCGCCCTGCGCGAGCGCTCGAACTGCTGGTGGAGGGAGAGCATTCGTGGAGGAGGCAGGGTGAGTATGCCGTGCGCCAGCGCCGTCGTCGTCCGCAGCACGGTCGCGGATGAAGCTCTGGATGGTGCGCGCCGCCACGACCATGTTGCTCTGGACCTGCGTCATGCAGCTCACCGCCGTCGGTGAGACGTGGGGCCCCCAGGTTCTCAAGGGATGGCCCTCCCGCCTCACGGCCCCCGAGGAGGCTGCCGCCGTGCGCCCGGCCGTCATCGAGAGGGCCGCGTTGCCATCGCGCAAAAGTTAGTCTGTTTCTCTACTCGCTTGCTCGCTTTCGTTCGCCCTATTCGATCCGCTCTGTGTTTGAATGCTGATCCTTACAAAATCTCCAGCATAGATTTCATCAACCTGGGAATGGGATGATACAGATTGGTGGTTGGCGTCGATTTTGCTCGCTTCACTGTGTAACATCGAGTCTCCACTGCCAGTCCTCTACGATCTAACCAATCAGGCCTCCATCGACGTAAGCTTCTTAATCTCCGATATCCTGCTTCGTGTCTGATTTGGATTGAATTCGTGACCGTGTCCTACTGTCCTTCTCCAACACAAATCAATGGAGTGCCTGACCCGGATTGGACTTCCCTCCTATAAGAAGGAAGGGTCCTCGACCGGAATCTCCATTAGGTTGCGTACTTGGACCGGAAAATCCATCAAATCTCGAAATACTTGGACGAGAAAAGCATCATGTCGCCTTCGACTTCGCCGGAGGTAGAAGAACATCTGTCGAGCCGTCTAATATCGCGGCTACAGCAAAGGTATGTAATGCCTCGCCCCCCTCAAAAACAGCCCTGCTGCTTTGGTTGTGAACTTGTGGTGCCTGTGTTCCTCAAGTAGTTGTTTTTGATGTTACTGTAGTTGGTAGACCACTGTATGATCGGTGAATTCATCTGATTTTCCTTTGTTTGCACTGCTGTATAATGAATGCAACTGATTTGCCCCCCTCGAATCTACCCCTGTTTCAGTTTATTTTTTCCGATTGCTCATAATTTCAGCTTAGCTGATATGCACTAGAGTCTTTAAACCAACTACTTTGTATGCTTTTTTATGTATTTTGCATTATGTTTCAGGTAATCAGCGATACAAGCCCATGTTTCAGTCTATTTTTCTGAAAATTTGTTGTTACTAGAAAAGGATTGAACCAGGAAATTTCATGTTGCTGACTACATATACCTGAACATGGTGGCTTGAACTTGGTTACAGTAATTCTTGGACATGATGCTGGAGTAATTCTTGTAGTTTCATATATTCTGCTCTTTCTTCAGTTATCAATTAGCTTAATTACATACAGATGAATAGATATGCTAGCTGCACCTAGCAAAGTAGGATTAGGAGTGAGTAGATGGGTGATGTCGGGGGCGGTGGTGCTGGTTCGAGGATGTGCCGGTGCAATGTTTGCATGGTCAGGTGCACTTGGCTTCAGGCCCTGGGAGGCGCTATCAAATCCACGGCCGCGCTGCTGTGTTGACCAGGACGGCCTGCTCGTGCAGTGCGCCGCGGCCAGCTATGAAAGCCAGGCAGCGGAGAGGCGCAGGCTGAGGGTGAAGCCGGCGGGGTGCTTTAGATGGGATGCGCTTGGATGGGGCAGAGAGGTAAAGGAGGACGTGGTACATATCAGGAGCAGTTGTGGTGCCTACATATGTGTACCCCGTTGTTTTCTCCAATCCCATAAAATATGTAGCAATTCATATTGGGTCTTCTTTATTCACGGTAAGATAGCCGAATATACCTCTGGTCAATTTTATATTGTTCACATGTACTTACTTTATTCAACTGATGATCGGGTCTTCTTTTATTTTTGTTCCTCAATCGTAGACTCGTAGTCTCGGTTGAGGCCATGCATGGAGAAGGTGAGCTTGCATTTCTGAACATGCATTATAAACTGAATCATCAAAAAGTATGGTGATAGCCAGCATTACGGTGCTCTAAAAGTATGCAATGATGATCCCAAAAGAACAATAGCTATGCAACACAGTGGTGGACATTGACATTTTGGGTTTTTGTTGTGAGTTCTGTTGAATATTTCTCTAATTAATCTGCCATCAAAATATCTAATTAAGCTTTCCATATCAGTGTTGTCGGAGGATGATTTGACTATTGGAAATTTGATTGAAGATCTATTATTTGGGATGTTGGTCCTTCTATAAATGTGTTTTACTTCCTACAATTGCTAATGTATTTTTTTGGCCCATCAAATTTTTGTGGTTTCTTTAACCCGTTGCAACGCACGGGCTCTTGTTCACCGTCACAACACGCTTTCTTCCTATGAATTTACGCTTTCAGTTTGAATTTAATACATATACGCGAGGTGGTACTAATGTTGCCATTGTTTTTCTATCCGATGTCAACGGTGAAAAAACGTTTCGTTCGTGGGTTGGGCTGACGCACGGGGGAGCAGATCTTTCTATAAAAAGAAACCCACTAGCACAGCCTCTCCTCCTCGATGCCTACACACGTACGGCACCGCCGCCGCCATCGCCACCGCACGCGCGGCCGGTCATCTTCCGCGGTCGTCTATCACCCTATCTCCTTGCCCTCTGCACCTGCCCCCGTCTTCTTCGGCGCCACTCTGAGCCTCCTCGGTCTTCAACCTCCTGCAATCTTCAAGCTCGCGGCACCCAATCCGAGCAACCAGCCGTCAATTGAGCGACCCCCGTTAGGAATCCATGGAATTTGAGGTGGATTTCCTGGAAGAGGGAGGAGAAAGTATGATGGTGGGGTTCATGGGGAAGAGGAGTCCACTATCCGCGACTCTCTCCCTCAGGGGAACATCGTAGATTTGACTAGGAGCTCTCAAGCACGAGATCCCCTGGGCGTCTCATCTGTCCTTGCAGGCATGTGTTCTTCCTCCTCTTATGAGATCATCATGTGCAAATATGCGAGAGTTGTACTCCCTCTGTAAACTAACTGTGATCTAAAAGATCTTATATTAGTTTACAAATATAGTACGTAATATCTTGCAAGGCCTGACTAATAAGTAGTTGTGGCTTAAGATGCTTCTGGAGACTAATTGAAATGGTGGAATTCAATCGGACTACCATATGAGCATAATAGACTATGAACATAATAGACTATGAGCATCATTCAGATTATAATGAATGAGAAGTGAAGGTCCGAATGTCAAACAAAAAAATACAGTGCTAAATATTCAGTCAAGGAATAGGAAGAAGTATATATATCTTCTCATGTATATTACGAAGAAATTCTTCACATGTTTTGCTTTTTCATACTAGGTTCAAGGTGATCAGGTACGGCTCATGGGCTGCTACAACTATTAGTGGGACAAAAGGGTTGTGCATGCACATGCTTATTGATTGAAGGCATAATTATGGGAGATGGTGCATGGTCCAGACGAATAGATGGAACCCGTCCAGAGAAAAGAAAAAGAAGAATAAGGTGCCACCAATTCGCATCTTTACATAATTTATAGAACTGAGATTCAGTTGAACCTCATCTAAGATGTGCGTGCATTGTAATTACAGAAGAAAATTGTTCTTCGTAAACAAGTACTCCCTCCATCCCACTTATGTTGGGACGGAATACATATTACATCATATGTAACCGGAGAATGGCGGCATGTCAAGATCAGGCAAGAACTCTGATGCCTGTGTGCACTTGCTGAATATAGATGATTGTGATGGCCTTATTCCTTGGATGTGTAGGGAGCTTCAACCTGGTACGTAGCTTATTACCTCCTACTTTTTGCGCCTACAAAAAAGTATGTACATTGATATATGTGGTCTAATCAGTACCATGCATCATAACCTATCATTAGTTTTACTGAAGTTTTTAGTTATTTATTTCTTGGCCGAATAAATCCCCTTCCGTATGTAAAATACAATTGATCATCATGACATCCCCACCGAGGCGCCCCGCGTCTGCGCCCCGTAATCCTACACGGATCCCCGCCGAGGTCATGACATCTCCACCCAGGTATAGGAGCATATATTGATCTCAAAAAGGCACCAACCCAATTGAACCTCTCCCCTGACCCTTTCTTCTCCATCTTCCAATCTCCTATGTTAAGTTTATATCATTTTATTAAGATGGTTTCCTATCCGTTATGCAGTTTATGTGTGAATTCTGCAAGTCGTCATGTTCAATTGTGGTTGTCATGTCGAATTCGTATTGATCATACTGAGCGCAAACTGTAGGGTTAGCTGTGTTTGATGTTGAATCCCTGATGATTACATTGTTGGAAAATTATTCCTGGTTTCCTTTCTGTTAGTCAGTTTTAAGTGTGAATGGTACAAGTCATATTATTTGATTGTTCTTCTCTTACCGAATCTGTCCCGAGCATATTGTTCAGTATGTCAGTCTTATTTCAGTGATTGTTTTGTTAATGTTCAAATCAGCTACGTTAAACCTAAAATCATATGGGAATCAGTGCGATTTACATGGACTCTTTGGGGAGATACTTTTCAACTGTGGAACAACAATAAAGCATGTTAGTTACGTGGCGGAGATGGGCTACTTAGTTGATCTCAACCATTTTGCAATTCACTTTTAATCTGAAAAACTGTACCTTATACTGATCATGACTTCTTTAGGTTCTGAGGGTTTAGACTGAAAAAATAAAGACAATTTTTTGTATTGCAGTGGGGTTGGCTGCTGTATTGACAATTTGGAGGTTTATGAATGAGGCCTGTTTTGAGAATAAATGCGGTGTCTGATACTTTTGTTCTGATTCATGTGGTTTGTTATTTGGTTAAACTGATGATCAATTTTGCAGATTAGTGCTGATTTGGGGAGTAAAGCTCTTCGAGCAAGTGACAAATCATGTCTTTCGAGCATCTCAAAGATGGACGACCTGGAGTCATTTGACTGGCAGCTTAAAAGCAATTAAAGTGAACAGAGGAATCAAACTTTAAAGCCACTCTTGCCATTTGTGGACTGTTCCTGCTTGTTGGTGACTGCTTTTGCGAGTATGTTCACTCTCATCTAGCGATGAAATATTTTGTTTCTATTGCGCAGCTGCTGAAAGGGCAAACCCCGGATCCTAGATATCTGTGGGTTTTGGGTGCCCTCTAGGGTTACCTGGATGTTCCTATTTCTGTTTTCTTCTTCCCTTTTTAGTTTTCTTCATGCTGTAGATGAACTTTTGGTTTCTGTTAATAGAATTCACAGAGAAGGTTCTCTTTTAGAAAATCTAATGAGGGGGAGACTGAATGACCGAGTGTAGATGACACTGACCAAGTTTATTAGTATGTGATCCTACATATCGCTCCATTAATTAGATAATTCCTGTATGCTTAACTGTTTCCTCGCTCAGTCCAATAACGATGACAGATCCGAGGGTATCCTTTGTAGATGAAGGAAAAGAGGTATGCAAGGGTGTATTCCATATACTGTTCTATCTTTGTGTCATTATAACATATATATTCCCTTAGTGCTTAAAATGTTCTCATGGCCAGTATGTTTACGACGAAGATGAATACTCTCATTATATTACATAATTGATATTCAGCAAGTGCTATCCGGTGCTTATCACACACGTACATGAGTAGTCAAGTGTATCTTTACGTAGTAGCAAGTATTTTTGGTAATCACTACTGGTTTAGGTCTCGTGAATCAAATAACGGACCAGGATTGAGCAGACAATATCAAATTTGATGAGACAGCAATCCACACGAAGCAACAACTGAGGAGGCATACGTGCTGACAGCAACGCGCGGCATGAGGAGCGACACGGGAGGCTAGAAGAAAAGGTTGGGGTAGAGCTTGCATGGCAAACACGTTGACTCACAACATGGCTGCTCAGGCGATATCAAGCCGGAGGTTGATCAAATAGAAGGGGGATTTGCGCTGGTCGACGCCAACACCATATATGTTGCGATGTCGTTATTGGGTTAAATACATGTGATATTTTTTCCCGTTACAATGCATGGGTATGTTTACTAGCAATATCTTTTTTAAGAAAAAGGATAAACTCTTCCCAAGCAAACAACCAACTATCTGTAGAAAAATTTGACATAGTAAAATAGTTTAAAAATGTTCACAATTTTACATATGTTTACACTTAAAAAAATGTTCACTTATAAAAATGTTCAAAATTCCTAAAAAGGTTCCAATTTTTCAAAAAAAAATATTTTCATTTTAAAATGTACAAAAACTTAAAATAATCAAAATTTCTTTATCAAAAAAGACATCTGTTCAAAAAAAGTTTCTCAAAAAAATTCTCCAATTTCCGTAAAAACGTTAGCTTTCCTTAAAAGTGTCCCAATTTTTGTGAATTTTATTAAAAATAAGGAAACTTTTGCATTTTCTCGAAAAGTAGAAAGTAAAACTGATGGGCAACTATTCCATCCAAAACTACTCTTCCATCAGACAATGCTAAGTTTCTTCTTCATGTCCAAACTTCATCCTACAAAAGCAATAATGAGTGTAACCTTATTATTGATGTTTGTTAAAATTGGATATAAAAAATGGCGCATAAAGCACGTTGTGCGCCTTTTTCTGCCCGGTGCAACGCACGGGCATTTGTACTAGTCTCTCCCTAATTTCTTTCTAATTAATTAATAATAAAATACAGATTGACTCCGTGGGTTTACCGTCACAATACGCTTCTTCTCGTAAGTTTACATTTTCACTTTGAATTTAAAACATGTCGGGTTCACCGTCGCGCCCTTTTACACAAAGATCCCTGTGGTTTTTGTCATTGAACCCGCAGTCTAATACGAACCGGTACGCCCGAGAGAAAGGAAAGAAAATCACCCCCTCCCACCGCACGCCCTGCCTCCCAATCTCCACGCCCCTCACCGCGCGCCGCCACCGCCCACCCTGCCACCTTCTGGATCGGATCAACGCGGCGGCTCGAGCGGTTGGGCGCCTCGCCGGTGACGACGAGGAAGGCCGGAGCTAGGGATCCGGCGACCTAGGCAGGAGCTCGCCGGAGCTGGGCGACGGCGGACGGGCGCGACGGACGGATCTGGCGCGGCGGCGCAAATTCCTTGCAGGTAGAGGCGGGTCTCCATGGCTTGCAGGGAGAGCTCCAAGCTACAATTTTAAGTAAGGTATCCCAATTTTAATATATGCATCATCAATTATAATCTTTTTCACTTTCTGAATTTACCAATCTATTCTTTGTACTACCAAGATTCAAGCAACGCAAGGAAAGGATCATGTCATGTCGTAGCGGTGCGCAGCCAGCGCATAGCGTGATTGCTGCGAACTCCACATTTCGCCACTGACGCCAGTTGCCACCTGATCAACCAACACTCGCCCCATCTGGCACCGCACCGTCGAGATGGACATCCCCGTCCTCACATTCGATGCCGCATGCAGGGCAAGAAGGGATTCTTTGCAATTACGGTCATAGCCTTTGTCATCGACATTGGCGGGATTTGCCCAGGCTGTCGGTGCCCGAAGGTGAATGCTCTCGCCAATCAACAGTAAGCCCATCTGGTCTCGCATCTCCGTCACCATGGCTAGCCACTAGCACAGACCATGATGTTACAGCATTCAGCGGTGTGGATGGAGAGTCTTTTACAATGACATTTCTTCTAATTTGAGCGATGAATGCAGACCATGGCCGTCCGAAACATCGTGAGACACGGCAGTGGGGCAGCTAATGCTCATTGACGCTAACTAAAATATATGTTAATTCTCAGTCACTGAGGTTAACAGAGTACAATTTCTGCTCACATTATGTTATCCCTTCATGGTCTGTCATTAATGAATATTTTTCCATTTCATTACATAATCTTTGACCACGATGCATTCTACTATCACAACTAGACCACTGGTGCTTCAGTTTTTTTTATCAAGGCAATTCAGTTATTGTAATGCACAACAGCACAAACGGGTGAGTTTACATAGAGATATGTAAGGTTCAGCTACCCGCATAAAAAAATGAAAGGTTCAGCTGTGGAGCTAAAAGATTGGAGTTGTAGGGAATAACTAACGACGGAGGCCCTCAAGTCTAGCTCAATAAGACAAGTTTTAGTTAACCTTAAGAATTCTCAAAACCACGGGAGAAGAGGAGCTGCAGATCAGGGTGTATGTGATATCCCTACAAGATTGCTTCAACATTCATGCAGCTACGCTTCTTGCAGCTTTTTACAGAATGGCAGGCAATGCAATTACATGTTTGTGATGCTTTGTTCCTACCGTGTTTTCACTTTCATCTCAGTAGAGATTCAAAATCAAAACAATGTCATTCATGTTTTCACTGAAATTACAAATCACTCCCTGACCCATTCATGTATGTTTGTATCCGCAAGCTAGCATGCTTCTGCCAGCAGATGGGCTCCATGGCACTACATCTATATTATATTGGAATGATGTATTGACCGATTCGTAGATGGTTTGTGGTATAATCATATAAAGAGTGTCGCATCACTTTTCTAGCTCTATGCTCTCTTGTATACAGGGGGTCACTGGTCCTCAGTCTAATGTACAAAAAGTTAGTTTACCATAATTCAATGACAGTACATATTTACCGTTGTTTATTGCATATGATATTTCTCAATTACATTTCTCAACGTGATATTTGCAGGTTAATTATTACCCAACCGACCTACTTTTGTTGTATTTTTTTATTCACTTTGTTCAGATTTATTTAATGTCCAATGCTATATTATGTGCATCTCTTAACCAAACAGACATGATGGTCAATGCGCTGAACTTGCATGAAAATCCATGGCTTTTCGGTCTATCCTTTGTAGATGCTGCTATGTTTAGCGGCATTCTCCTAATGATCTTTTCCGACATGTCCATGTGCAGGCTGTTTGATGCATGCATTGCTATGAGCTAAGGATTGACAAAATACCAGTAGCATACTGCAACGTCTCATTAGCTCTTCCCAAATTATCCTATAGACTTAAATGATTGCTAGCGTTGTATCATTATCAGTCTGAAGATTGTTTGTTTTGTTTTGTTTTGTTTTGTTTACTCAAGATGAATAGAGTTAATGTTGTTGACCGATTGATTTTCCTCCTGGTAAATCCGTTGATTTTCCTCCTGGTAAATCCATGACTAATTCTATCACAATCTTTTCTTCATTATTTTTATCTAATGTTCCCTTGCAGTGAAATTCTTAGTATCTCCGGTGTGTCTGATGTCGACAAATCTGTCTCCTTTAAAGGATGCCATTGGTGCTTGAAGTTAAATGGAACAAGCTCAATCTTAACTTTTTCATATGTGGGGAACATATCTTCTATTAAGGACGTGTGCTCAATAAATCACTCCATGGAACAAGAAAGTACAGGTTAGATCTTGTGCCTTTCGTTCTGATATTAATTGTCCCCTTTTCTTTTCGGGCTGATAATATAGCTAATATGTTCTACCTTGAACTAAATACTGTTTCAGATCTTACGTTCTTCAATAAATTATCAACATGGTAATGACATGTTACTTATATACTACAGCTTCGAAAACATGTTCTTTTAAGTACATCTGGTATATTTTAAATCATTAGGAAATGAATTGATCCAAAATGCATAGTGCATCTTTTTAGTTCGGTAATTTTGGATGTTAGGTGGCATAAGTAGTGCCCCTGTTAGTTTGTCGGGTTAAGTGAAATTTTTTGTGATGCTTCCCATAGTTCTTTGCCTTCATGAAACAACATATGGGTGAGGCAATATATTTTCCTGTCTATATATCGGCGTCTCTATTTTTAAAAATTGGCATTGAGGATCCCTTTTACATGTTTTTTCTACACCCTGCTGGGAGCTGAATTGCCTTTCCTATATATGAACCGATGGCAAGACATTCAAAGCACGGTTCCTCGCATCTGAGCGACAGTTTTTATGCCCTATGCCCTTGTCCGTCTCACATATCTACCTCATATCTACAGGAAAATATATCTTTTCTTTCTAGTGCTAAGGCAATCTATCTACACGTAATCTATGGATTCTTTGTAGTTCAAATGGACTAATCTATATATTATTTATGCAGTACTGTTTATTCAGTTAAAGGTGCCCTTTTCTAGAGAGTGAAAACGGGTGTAGGGCAGGCTATATGGGTAGACCACCAAAATAGTTATGTAGTTGTAGTTGGCTAGCAATAGCTTATATCCCTAATTATATTCGATTTTCTGGTTGTACGCAATTTGCTTTCCTCGTAGGCAGAAGTAATGGCTGAGCTAAGTTAACGGCTACATGTTCCAGAACAAATTGGATCTGCATTGTGTAGATCGATTGATGATATTTATCCTACTTTTAGAGAAAGGACTAAGCCCAACTTTTAATACAAAGCTTTGAAATATTCTGATATTGCTGGGCCAGAAGCGAACAAGTGGCATGCATGGTGAACTGTCGCAAACTTCAGAAGATGGTAAGGTTGCATATGGCTGGAGCAACCTTCTCTTCAAATTCTCGGAATTATTTACCCTTTTTCTCTGTAGTTTCTATCTTCAAATTCTCTTAATTATTCTTCACCCATTTTTTCCCATGCAGTTTCCATCCTTTTGAAAGCTCCTTTTGTTCTGTATGAGCCTAACCTGAAAATATATACGGTTATATATTGTCAGTATTTTCCTTTTCCATGCCTCATGGTTATTCGCCTCTGTTAGCTAGATGAATGTGCTTCAGTTATAGGAATTGCATGCCTTCTACGATTATATTGTTGTTATTGGCTTGCGAAACATGCATAAGACTGTACCTATGGATAAAAATTACCCTACAAACTCCAACATTGAAAATACAGACTGGCTGGCATGAAAGTTTGAGAAATGCAGCAAGTGAATGACTTTGATTTGCACATTCGAGTGCATGATATAGTAGAGCTGGAGGTGTACCAGCTGTATGAGGGATATCAGGTGTCCTCTACTGCATGTGAGGCTGTTTATTTCCTTCATGTCATTCAACTTTGTCACCGGGGCCTCTTACGCCTACTCACTAGGTAAATAACTCTGTATCCTCAAACTCTCTCCTCTATATAATTTAACTCAAATGACCAGTTAAAATAATTGATGTTATGTACACACTTTCATCAAGCTAGATTTGTTGCATGTGTAAGTAAATCGGAATAGACTAACCTTGAATTCTTTCAACAGTTTTAGGAATTCAAGTCTTCAACATGAAAAAAATCGGATGCACACTGTGGACAATCATGGAGAGCTGATATAGATGACGGTTCATAACAGTTACTATTATTATCCTATTTTGCCATATTTTACATTCTCATATAATTTTGTGTGTGAGCCGGTAAAGAAAATAGACCAAGATCTACCAGTCACTCATACAGATGCTTCGCTATTTGAGAACCACTCGACCAAGCATTCAGCTTAATTTTGTTCTTAGATCTATTTGTCATTTGATGAGTGACTTGGAAGTCTTTAGGCTATCCATGGCAAGCAAACCGGCACATATATCATGTTGATTCCATGGTATTTTTATAACAGCATTTAGGTGGACCTCTAACTTATACTCCCTCCGTTCCTAAATACTTGTCTTTCTAGGCATTTCAACAAGTGACTACATACGGAGCAAAGTGAGTGAATGTACACTCTAAAATATGTCTACATACATCCGTATGTAGTAGTCATTTGAAATGTCTAGAAAGACAAATATTTAGGAACGGAGGGAGTACTTTGTAATATGCTCAACATGTACATGCATGAATATGTATTTGGGTGGCCGTCTTGATGTCCCTGGGGCCTTGAGATCCTTGCCGCCCCCACATTGAAAGACAGGCACATCTGCTCCACGCGTCCATCGCAAACGACGACTGCAGCAGCAGCTCCGTGTTAGATACATCCGTATCTAAATAAATTTAAGACAAGAATTTTGAGACGGAGGGAGTACTAGGATCTTATTTACACCAACTCTACATGTTTATAAACAAAGGAAACTGCTTTGTTCATAACTTTACACCAACCTATTGGCATGTATATTAGCAGCAATGTAACTTAAATGAACAACTCTAGCATGTTAATTAAAATTCCTTGCACAATACTTCTCAGTTTCTCAGGTTTAAGAACAATCTATAGCACATTTAATCTCTTCAGTTAGTAGTCGTGCTTTCCTATTTAGATATTTATTTTGTGATCTTGACCTTTACTCCACATTAATATAACCTGATTTTAAAATATATTTTTAAAGTTGATTATAAATTATTTTGTTGGATAGTATATCATCTTCATTCCATTGGATTACATTACCATCCCCCGGTTACATGAATAAGCAAATGTAGCTATGTCTAAGATTCCAGATTCGGATTGCAAGGTCCTTTTAGAATCTGCAAAGTAATTTATTTTATCACTTTGTTCTATCAACTTTGGTAATCGCTTACTATTCATCTGCAGGTGAACTTGCCTATTTTTAGAAAAGTCACTTTATTGTGAAGTTTGATTATTCTTCTATTTGGGGTTGGCCTAATAGTCGGTTGTCCATATAATGTCACATGTACATTATTTGTCGGATATTATATGGTTCCAGTTCTCACAAACTTCTCAATAGCTTGCAGATGATTGATTGAATGCTTTTTTCTGATTATTGCACATCATCAGTTACGTATCAAAAGGCTGAAGTGCCCTTTGATCAATCTAACGTAAATAAGATTTGTATGAGCTGCATGTAATAGTAACATAGAAATTATGACCGATGGGAGACAAAAAGAGGGCTGTTGTAATGGTAAAGAAGTCAAAATGACCGTTGTTGAACCTAGCATGTCTACAAATAAGCATATGGCGATGGACATAACTTTCTTATTTGCAACGGCACTGTCCACTGTTTTCTTCATAAAAGTTTATCATTTGGTCTATCAGTGTGTTATATATTTGCTTGGTTGTGTCCAGTATAAGGGTTAGTTGTTGATAAATGATAAGGGGTTGGTTTATAACTATTTAATATAAGAAAAGAACATGATGAAGCCATGCTTGTGCATCACTAATAACATTCATTCTGGTCAAGTTAGGAAGAATAATATCTGGGACAATATTTCTGGGAGTACAACCGAGGAGAAGGATTGAGGACGGAGATTTCATTTGTGATGAGCCAAAAGTAGAACGATAGATGGAAAAGAGACAACATGTTTTTTCACGTGCGACAACCCAGAGTTGAACTTACACATGAACGGAGGGTTAGGGGTGAGAGGTAAATGAATTACTTGTACATATATATATATATATATATATATATATATATATATATATATATATATATATATATATATATATATATATCCTACTACTGGTGTAGCTACACCCATTTCTTATATACTACCATGTGGTAGTATATACTCTAAATAATTATTTTTATTATGTTCATATACTATATCTAAGATACTTTAAAGTGAGTTATATGAAAAAATTGTAAGTGAGCTTGTGGTTTTATTGTATTTGTGAAATACGTACATATTTGTACGCAAAATGAAGTATGCACAAAATATGATACATACTACAAAAAAATAGTATATATACTACCTAAACATTCTTGTATACTACATACTACGCGTACATACTCTCCAATATGATAGATACTACCTAGAACGTATGAAACAAAAATGGGAGTAGCTACAATATATATATATATATATATATATATATATATATATATATATATATATATATATATATATATATATATATATATATATATATATATATATATATATACTAGCAAAACGGCCCGTGCGTTGCAACGGGAGAGAAAAAACCATAACCTTCAACGGCCATGACTACATTTTGTTGCATCACCGAAATACACTATGACCCTCAATTTCATGAAATCATGAACAGTTTTCGAAATCATGAACATTTTTTAAAACTCGTACACATATCTGAAACCGTGACTTCTAATTTTTTGAACATTTTCTAAAATCAAGAATTTTTTTGAATTCATGAACGTTTTATACTATTTGCAAACACTATTTTTAAATTCTGAACATTCTTTTAAACAATATTCTTGAATTGGCGAACATTTCTAGAATCGACGGATATTTTATTGGAAATTGGTGGAATAATTTGTGAAATTCACGGACATTTTTTAATTTACCAATCATTTTTCGATTTAATGAACATTTTTTGAAATGCATGATTATTCTTTGAAACAACGAACATTTTATAATAAATAAATTATTTTGTAAGTCACGAGCAGTTTTTTGAATTTTTAGGATATTTTTCCATTTTTAAGATTGTTTTGAATTAGCGGAATTTTCTTCAATTTCATTAACATTTTTTAATATGCGAACTTTCTAAAAAATCATGATTTCTTTATTTTCTGAATAATTGTTTTCAAAATTGCGAATATTTTTTAAGTCCTCCTCATGAGTCATTGACCGGTGCCAAAGACGGGCTTCTCCATTTCAGCATGATACGTCGCCTGCTTATGATTCCACCCTTGTTTTATTTTTGATCTGTTAACCAATAAATTCCATACTTCCACTAACTTCCATATTTATAATGTTTTTCCTTTTGCATCTTCATTTCAATGTCATTAAATAAGTTGCACCAAATTAAAAACTATGAACATTTTCAAAAATCATTTGAGCCATCCTTATATTTTATGCAATTGCATTTCCAAATTCCTTTTGAGCCACTCCAAAAATCCCATGCCTTTTTCTACTTCAAGTTTAGTCCCCAAACTTTGCCAATAATTCTTTTATCACTTTACCAAGCTCAACAAAATTATCATAAATTTTGGACATGTCTAAAACCTATTCCTAGTTCAAGCACATTTGAATTAAATTCAAATTAGTTTGAATTTAAACCTTGCATTGCCCACTTCTAATTTTCTTGGAACAAGCACATTTTTTCGAGTCCAGGAAAATAACAACTTGCCAAAACACCATTCCTATCCCTCTGTCCTTTTTACTCTGTCTCCATTTATGTTTAGTAAATAGAAAAGGAGGCGAATTGGGAGATAGGGAGAGAGAGAAAGACCAGCCTAGCAACTAACCCAGCCAGCCCATTTGGGCCAAGGCCCAGCCCAGTCGCACCTTAACCTAACCTAGCTCGATCGAACCCCTCGCTCCTCTATCCCGATCGATCCTTCCCCCACCTTGCGCCGTCAGGGGAGGCGCCGCAGGAGCGCGCCCGATGCCCGACACCCACCGGCTCCGCCCAACGCCGGCGAGGCTGCCTCGCCGCCGGCCTCGCTCTTCCTTACCTCGCCTCTATGCTCCTCCTCTCCTGCTGCATCGTGCCACCCTGCCCGAGCCGCTCTACCTCCGTCTCCATGACGCATGTGGCCACCAATGCCACGACGGCACCCTGCACCGCGCCGCCGCACCGTGCCGCCGCACCTTCTGCTCGCGCTGCTGCTGCAGGAGGCCGCCCTCTCGTCTGAACTGCATCGCCCCTCCTTTCTTTCTTCTTCTCTCCCTCACCTCCATGTCTCCTTTCTGCCCCGGAGTCGTGGATGCCATGGATCTGCCCAGGAATCCACGCTCCGGCCTTCCTCGTCGCCACCGGCGACCAGTGCCTCGCCGCCCGCCTCTGGATTCGCCTTCCCAACCCCAGTCGCGCATAAATCACTCCCTGCAAGCTCCAGCCCCTGCAGCAGTTCTCCATCGTGGGTTGAACACTCGAGAAACGCATGGTCTTTTTTTAAACATGAAACGTTTTTAGTCACTTAAGCAGGGACTGCGGGTTTATTTCAAAGAAACAGAGGGGCTCTTTCGCAAAAACACTAATGACGTACCACCAGAAGCACTCCGTGCTTTATTAGTAGGGAAAGATAGGGAAAAGCATGGCTGATGTCTTTCTTAGCAGAGAGTGCTATCTCAGCCACATGCAAGCATTGGGATATGTTCCAGCCTCTTTCCCTCTTTGCATTTTCCTCATTTTTGATGTCTAAAGTTTATTTCCTCTTTGAGCACAAGTTGGACCACATGCACATGGGCATAGGCCATAGGCCCAGCCTGTAGGCTGGCATGGCCTGCACGTTGCAGCCATCGGGCCATGCGCACAAGGTTCTGAGCCCACCAAAGGTTCTTAGCCTCCGTTCGGTTCTTTGCTCAGCAAAGGTGCGAGATTTTTTTGTTCTTCATTTCTCTCCTTTTTTGTAGTATATGTGTGTGGGCTGTTTGCATCACAACCCGGATGGACCTGTAAGACTGCAACACCACGGCACCTCAATAGCAAGCACATGTGATGGCTCGGTTCCTCTTTTCTCCATCCTCTAATGGGCCGCTATAAGACTACTAAAAAATTATTTCAACTTGTGAGTAGTATAACGTTTTCAAAATGAAGAGTCTGTACGAAGGAAAAAAATAGTTGGTGCATAACCTGAAGAATAGCAAGCTATGGATATATATTTCAAGTAATTATAAGTAGGTAGACATCTTTTCACCCGGACACATGCGGAATCACTCCCATGACCCGGCGAGTATTTGCATGAACAGAAGCTAATCACAAGGCACTGTGTTTTGGACGCAAATCCGGTGAAGTCAATGTTCATCCTGATGGCATGCATGCAATGAAATGAAACCCCCACACCAGCTAGTAAACTGATGCATGTCCAGCACACAGCCGATGGTCCGGCTTTTTTCATGCATGCCGCAGTCCTCACTCTGTCGCACCTGTGGCCTACCTAAACGGCATGGTCAGATCCTCAATTTGCCTTCCCTCGAACTCGGCATGGCATCGTTTTTTGGGTTGGTCTGATGGGCTGAAATACGATGGATATGAGAACCAGAACCATATTGCTAGCCAGCACAGCCGTCATCATCCTCTAGCACAAACCATGTCCAACATCGTCTCTACCACTCCTGTAGATGAGGAAGACTCCATGTCTGAAGTTTTAATGCATGCCTATCTTCTTGAGGATGTCCTTAGTAGGGTCAAGGTAGCTACTCTCTCGCCCATCTTCTCCCCTTCCTTCCCTAACATGTTTGGTTTCCTTCCTCACTCAGGCAGGTGCATGCAGGTAGCCAACCCTAGCCGCGCCCACTAGCGTTGTTACTGGTTGTACATCGGACTGGAGACGGCGGCTGGTGGGCTTCCTGACTAGGTAAGCCGTAAGCCTCTCTCTCTCTCATCATCATCATCATCATCATCCCATGTGCCCAAGGCCATCCATCCGTGGTTAATCCTTTACCCTCTTCTTGGTGGGTGCCGTCAAAATTAGTGACAAGCTAGCCAACAACCATGTGTGGCCATATACCCCTCTCCATAATGCCAATTTGACCAATTCCTCCCAAATTTGATCTGCAGGTCAGGCTCATTAGGAAGGTGGATGTTTCCTTCACGCTCGACGATGGCAATGGCAGCATCGCCTTCATTACATGGTCAGAGCATCTCCCTAAATCACCTAGTTTTGATCGAGCTCTGCTTGTATTCTATGGGCCGGGTACAGTTTTGGACCTTTGTGCTCTGGCTGTCATTGCCAGACATTGTACGAATGACCAAACTACTTTCATGAGCCGATTGTTGGCAATAAAATAACTTTAGAATAGGGATACAAATGGAATGAACTAATGTATTTGAATGCATTCACGGTTGCATTTAACTTGTCAGTGTGGTTAGAATTAGCGGAAAACTGTAGAGGATGCAAGGCTGCGGTACATTTATCACTGAACTATTTAATTAATCAGTAACACTATTTAGGACAAGGTGCATGAAGTGTACTGCTGAGCCTAACGAGCAATGCTTTGGTATTGTGTTCATGCATGCAGGTAACAGCCGGTGTTTGCTACAAGTTACTCTTTATCCTGAAAAAGATCACTAAGCAAAAAACGGTTGAAATGTCTGCTGCTTCAAAGAGAGATTTCATATATGAAACTGGGGCTGTTGCATTTCAAAAATTTGAACGATGAGATAAACTGGGGCTGTTGGTTATTTTGACTGTTGTTAAGTAGAATGGATGAAGAATTTTTTTTTAGAAAAGAGGAAGACCCCGACCTCTGCATCTAGGTGATGCATGCAACCACTTTATTAATTATTTTCAAAAGACCTTACAAAGAAATGCACTCATATCTAATTGATGAAGGGATGCTGATAGTCCAGCCCTAATACCACAGACCTTGCAGCCAAGCCTAACATTTAAGACCCGAGGCCCCAACCTAGCCACTTGCCGGGTCTGGAGCACACATCGGTCTGGCGCGCTCTCAGAGGCCACCGCCACCAACTGCCATCGCTCCATCTTCAGACCTGTACTGACGCATCAACATTGCTCGGTCTAGCTATCGTCGACGCCACCACGTCGGCCAACGGCACCACCTCCCTGCACACGAACAACTGAGCACGTCGCAGGCGCCCCCGATACATCTTAGCACCATGCCGCCAAGTACCACCAGCCGACACAGCTTGAAGTCTTTGGAAGATCTATCGTGCGTAGCACCTGCCGACCAGACATGACAAAGCGTAGCACCTGTCGGTCAGGCATGACTTGACATCTCCACCGAAGCTCCATGCAAGACGAAGCCACTCCACCTCCTGCCTCTGACTTCCAGCGCTGCTCCACAAACGACGCTTCCAAGAAAGAAACGACACCGCAATGCCGCCATCGCCCGATCTGGAACACCAGATTCTAGGGTTTCCCCCGGAGCAGCAAAAGTGGGTCGACAGTAGTTAAACGATGATGCCTTCATGAATGTAACAGTGTAGAACGCCGCCATCGCCTGCCGCCGGCTCGGTTTTCACCGGCAACCATGTCTCCCCAACTCGCAGCCAGGACTAGATGATGGATCTCAAGATCCGACTACCCAGCCTCTGGCCGGCCACCTCTGACAAAGAAGATGACCACCACCGCTGGCTACATTGGCCAGAACAGATCTGGCAGAGGTGCCACTGAGCAGTCCACCAGGCCCTCGATGTCGTCGCTGATCTAAAGCACGATGACGCACCGCCGCCAGATCTAGGCCAGCCACCGCAGACAACTGCCCGTGCCCCGAGGCAGGGCCGACCACCGCCGCCGTCGTCGAAGCCATTGCCGCCGCTTCTAGATCAGCCACACCTCCACGCGCATTGGGGCCCCTTCACCCCTGAGACGCGGAAGAGAGGAAGGACCCCCTCCACCGTCGTCAGCCTCCGGGCGCAGGCCGGCAGCGTCCTCTGGCGGCGGCGGAAGGAAGGAAGATGATTTAGGCCCCAATGGCAGCTAGGGTTGGGGTGCCACTCGAGTCGCCCAAGCAGGGGGTGACGTGGGGCCTCCTGACTTTCATAAAATGGGAGAGAAAATAACTTGATACTCCACCAGGCCCTCGATGCCGTCGCCGATCTAAAGCCCGATGATGCGTCGCCGCAGATCGCATCACGCCGCCGCCCGATCCAAGCCAGCCGCCGCAGACAACCGCCCGTGGCCCGAGGCAGGGCCGACCACCACCGACGTCGTCGAAGCCATCGCCGCTGCTTCTAGATCGACCGCACCTCCACGTGCGTTGGGGTCCCGCCACCCCAGACACGCAGGAGAGAGGAAGGACCCCCACCACCGCCGTCGGTCTCCGCGCGCAGACCGGCGGCGTCCTCCGACGGCGGCGGAAGGAAGGGAGGAAGATGATTTAGGCCCCTACGGCTGCTAGGGTTGGGGTGCCACCTGAGTCGCTAGAGCAGGGGGGGACGCGGGGGCTTCCTGACTTTCATAAAGTGGGAGAGAATTTCGTTAGGAGGTTATAACGTACATACTAGTACTAGTATACTGAAAGCAATGCATATTCTGTGTGTGCCTCCTGGCTGCTGTTACTAAAGTAACTTGATACTCGTGTGTGCTCGTGGATGTGAAAATTGATTTATGTTATCACACAAATGCCGTTAGTTCTGACACGCTGGCTCTCTTTAAGGTCTTTTAATTCTCGTGTGTGCTATCTTTTAATTCTCATGAACCAAAATCACATTCACATTTTAAGCAAAACAGAACGACCCTTCATTTCGTACTATCGAAGTCAGACTTGAATATATGTGTGATGTATGAAGTGAAGCCCGGTCCTGCATCTTTTGCGTGTGCAACAGAACAAAGTACGCACACTTTCTAGCTTTTCCTCGTTGCGCATAAAAAAGTATGATGAGTATCATTCTTTTTTGCTGCGCTCTGGTGACCTGTGAAAACATGGCTTGCTCTATTCTTCTTTCTACTCAGATGCACGGTCACGTCCAGCATTAGTAAGGCTGCGCTTGGTTTCCTACACATACGATGCTGCCGTTGCTAAACAGAGACTGTCTGATTTTCTGCAAACTGGAAAGTTGGAGCAGGTGCGGCCACTGCTCGCATCGAGAAATAAGACTTTGACTTGCGCTCATGATGGGTATCAATTGTGGTTGTGTGTGTTGGTCTAGGGAACCTTCATTTTATACCATGCACGTTATATTGTATTGACAGGAACCTTCATTTTTCATCGGTAAACCTTTCACAATCTTATCCATAAACTCTTTTTATTGGACAGGGCACCTTTCATATCATAAATATTAGAGCATTTACAACCGGTCTTAGCAAATCGAACTCCTCAAACATCCACGGACCTGACCGGGCGCGTTTGCAGACAGCGACCGGTCACGCCTCAAATTTGCTCCTCTACATCCGAGTCTCTCATATCTCATCTCCTAGATCCATACAAACCATGCAAAATAAACCTACGTACCACGACACCCTAGCTACGATTCATCGTCGGAGATGTCCACAACATTGGTGATGGGCGCCGGGTGGACGGGCGTGTAGGAGGGCTCCGGCTCCTCCTCCTCCTCATCTATGTATGCGAGCATCTCGTTGAATTCCGTGGCGTGCTCCGCCTCCATGTCCCACTGATGATGGCATATGGCCTCCACATCTGACTCTAAGTGAAAGGGAACCGATGATGGCTTGTTGCTCCGCCTGCAGATCTGCGTCCCTAGTGCCCCCCACATCCTCCTCCTCCTCCTCCTCCTCCAAGTCCTCCTCCGGATCCTCCTCCTTCTCCAAGTCCTCCTCCGGTCCACAGCATCCAGAGGTAGCCCCACGGCGATTCAGGCTTCACGCCTTGCTCGGATCCGCTCAAGGAGTTGCAGATGGTGCTCCAACTAGATATGGGTAGCTCCTTACCTGACTGCGTGGGGGCATGGCCACTAGTGGTGGCCGACGATGAGTGGAAAGTGGCGGCGGCGGTGGACGGGAGGGGAGAAATATGAAAGGGTAGGGGTTTGGTGCCGGCGGTCGGCTTAAATAACCGGGCTAGGGACTATGCGCCCCGCCGGAGCAGCGCCATGTGGTGCCACCGGTCCGACGGGGGAGACGAGCTTCGAATCGCCATGTTTCGGACTGTTTTCCTGTGGGACCCCAACACCAGTCTGACATGGCGGGAAGGCCCAGGCGCCCCCATATCCGTCCCTATTTGGGTTGGATATGAGGGGTGCCGGCCAACCTGGGCGTTTGAGGCCCGTTTTAAAGAGTCCGTCTAGGTGGCATTTTTATGACCGGCCACTGACCGGGCCATCTGCCCGAGAGTTATAAGGGCATGTGTAGGTTAGGTTTTTCGTTGCTTGTGTAGTCTATTAGAACATTATACAAATTAGGACACCCGCCCTAAACAAAATTATTAAGATCCACTTGACATTATAATGGCATGGATATTAGACTAAGAGTGCGCATTGGCCAGTGATGCTTTCATTTTTCGTTGCTTAAACCTTGCACAATCGTATGTGTGCATTCTTTTTATTGGATCGAGCACCTTTCATACCATGATGGTTGTACCCCTCAGGGTACTACCTTGGTCAACCAAGTGGTGGGTGGCGGTGGCACCGAATACAACTTCTCCCCAAACCTTGCACATCATATGTGTACACTCTCTTGATTGGACCGGACATCTTTTATACATCTAACTTTTTACCCCTCGGGGCACCACCCTGGCCGACCAGGTGGTGGACGGCGGTGGCACCAAACATAACTTGTCTCCAAACCTTGCATATCATATGTGTGCACTCTCTTTATTGGACCGAGAACCTTCTATAACTCTTAACATTATACCCCTCGGGCACCATCCTTGTTGAGCAGCTTCCTTTGACGGTCCACCGCCGCCTCCGACCATCCATATAATCTCGACCTCTTCATCTCTTCCTCTCTCTCTCTATGTGTGTGTGTGTATGTGTTTAAGGATAGACGGATTAGAATGTAATATTGGCACCAACACTTGACGTGTGGTTTAACCCACCCGAAATATATATTGGTAGAGTTAGCATATGATGACACACCAATTATGAATGAACAATTGTGAATGAAACATGAAACTTATACCCCTCACGGTGGTCTAGTATCCCTGTATCATCATAGTGACACGAGAACTTTTATTTTCCATTGCACAAACCTTGCACAATCATATGAGTACACTCTTTTTATTGGATCAGGCACCTTTCATGCCACGAAGGTCGTACTCCTCAAGGCACCACCCTGGTCGACCAGGTGCTAGATGGCGGTAGCACCTAACAGAACTTGTCCCCAAACCTTGCACATCGTATGTGTGCACTCTCTTTATTGGATTAGCAACCTTAAACTTATACCCCTCGCGGTGGTCTAGTATCCCAGTATCGTCATAATGACACGGGAACTTTTATTTTCTATTGCACAAACCTTGCACAATCATATGATTGCACTCTTTTTATTGGATAAGGCACCTTTCATAAAATGAAGGGCGTACCCCTCGAGGCACCGTCCTGGTCGACCAGGTGCTAGATGGTGGTGGTACCGAACAAAACTTGTCCCAAAACCTTGCACATCATATGTGTGCACTCTATTTATTGGACCAGTCACCTTTTATACCTCTAACATTATAACCCTTGGTGCACCACCGTCGAGCAGCTCCCTTTGACGATCCACTACCGCCTTTGACAATCCATACTCTGTGTGTGTGTGTGTGAGAGAGAGAGAGAGAGAGAGAGAGAGAGTGTTGGTCTAGGGATAGATGGATTAGAATGTAATGTTGGCACCAACACTTCACACGTGGTTAAATGCACTCGAAATATATACATGTAGAGTTGGCCTAAGAGGGTACACCAATCATGAACAAAGAATTGTGAATGAAATATGAAAGGCAGGTGAACATTGTTGTTGCTGATTCCGTGGCCGCAGACCACTCCTTCACGAGGTAGGGCATGCCCAGCCGGTCGCAGAACACCGACACACAACTTCAACTTTATCATGACATCCCATGTCGGCTAACCTAACGAGGTAGTTGGTCGATGCCCGCTCGTGGCCTTGGACGGGGGCGTTGATGGCTGCCCGTGGGATGTCAGAGAAGCAGCGGATCATGGCCGACTTCACCATCGATGGTTCAGTGCATGTAGCATTGATAACCAAAGCGGTTGCTCGAAGGCGACTCTCCTCCACCATCTCCTGAATCTGCTCAAGCACACAGTGAGACAACAGTGGCTGGCGATTAGGCCAACTCGAACGCACGACCCCAAATGGATGTCCGGATTTCATCTGTTTAAGGCAGGAAAACAGATACGCCTGTCCGTTTGCGGTCATGCGGCCGTTGGTGCATCCAACGCAGCAGACTCGCTCCAAACAGTGTCCGGTTTTGTTCGGCCTTATCATTTCTTCGAACACATCAAAGATGCAGGAACAGAGCACACAACATGGAGCTCCCGGTGGCCTCTGCCGCGCGCGTGGACCTCCTGGTGATCTCCTTAAAAATTTGGCGCACTAGATTGGTAGCCGTTCTAACTTGATCTGCCCGAGTGAACACTCTCGCGTTCTCTTGCTTTCATAATTGCTACGCGGTCGCTTGATTTGCTATTTTCACTCGGTGTATGCTCTAGCGATGTTTTTCTGTGAGCGGAGACAGCTTCGGTTCATTGGTGTCGTGCCTACAGCAAGCGTATATGTAAAGTTAGACAGCGATGAGTTAACTAGTTTACGGTAACTTTTCACACAAAAATACGGCCATTCGCTACAAAACAAAGGCAGCGACGGATAAATCCGCTCCGTGCATCCTGGGCACGGTCAGCAACGCACCGGCCTGCATGCAGCCAGAGCTGTCGGCATGAGAGCGGGATGCACAGCTCCTAGGAGTGATAGGCATGTCTCAAAGTAGCACATATGTTTGAAGTCAAGTCCACTCAATCGCCGAGCTGAATCTTGCTATCTTGTTGTGTTTGGCAGTGCTGGTGGCTCGTGAGAGCCTAGTTATCTGGCCCAGTGGAGTAGTCTGACACTTATACATCCAGGAGTTGCCTGCCTTTTCGCTATATTAAACAAAGTATGACTCCTATACAGACACAAAGGTATGGCGCGTACATGGCGTGAGCAAAGCTGGCGTTCAAGAACGACCAGTGCAGATTATAGTGTAGTTGTAACAAAGTAAACATTTTGGCATGAAACAAAGTAACAAACGAAAGGTATTAATTGCGTCTTAACATCGGATACAACGACTGATACAACAGACATAGCCGATAAAAAGCTCTGCCTTAAAGCACTCAAACAATCCAAATGCGATAAGCCATGGATGCTAGGATGACAAAGAAAAGCATGTACACCACGGATCTTGTGTCGAAATGCCAACAGCGACCACTATGCTCAATCATATCCCTCTGTTGAGCGACTGTAACGCGCAGCAGATGATTATCACCTTCAAGACGGCAGATCTTGTCTCGCAGATCCACAAGCATCTTTCTCATGTATTCACTTGATTTGGGGTTGATCTAGCTCCAGAGGGGGTGAGCGCAAACCTGCAGGGAAAAGGTTTTGATGTGTTCTGCGCGGTCTGAAATGTTTTAGCAAAACAACTTAATAAAGAGTTTGCAGAGTGCCTCACCGGCGTCCCTGAGCACGACAGGTACCTCTGGCCGGGTTTGGCGTCTGTCCACGAGGTCAGCCGGGCTGCCTTGGCGCCGCAGCCGCAGAAAACAGCAGGCTCATACTCCTTGGTCTGATCTGATGCACAAATTCCCTGGCCTGAATTCTGCTAGTCCCGTCATGAAAGTCAAACATAATTTTGCTGTCCAAGTCATGTCGATTCTGCATCACACCAATGGAACGTCCCTTCATATTTGAAGTTTAAGTTTTGACTAGAATCCCATGGAGACTCAGTGCACCACCATATTGCGTTGAAGGAGTGAGCATTGTTATTTGTTTCACCGTCAAAGGAACAAGGTTGTTAGGGAGATCAACCTGCTGCATAAATCCATCAGTTTAGTAGGAAGTCGAACCAAAATGCCCAGGATAAAGTTGATCTATACCTGAACGTTGCTGCACTGGACAACATCGCTTCCTCCGGTTACACGAACATCACAGGGCAGCGTGATTCCCTCTCTAAAATGATCTTCAACATTACAAATACTGCTGGATGAACCTCACATGGTTCTTTTTCCATCACCCAGCCCTGCCATCGTAGATAAAGTAGCTTCTTCAAATCCGGCAAATGGCTGCAGCGATATATATTGGTGATTGAAGAAGTCCAACCAAAGGGACACAGTTATGGCAACGGGCTGGCACTGCAAACCAAATAAATGGTCATCTTGACTACAATCTTTTTTTTGGGTGTGAATTTGATGGCCCTTTCTGATGCACAGCAGACAGTGGGTAGCACACTTTGCAAGATTGAAACAAATGGGCGATTCATTCAAGTTCCTCACTGGGGTGTGCAATGGTGTTCTTCAAGTGCCAACTGGGACAACCGGAAACAAATGCAATAGTTTTGCCATAGGTGACGCAAAAGGTGCAGAACCCTTGGTAGATGATGCATCAGATCTTTGAGACTAAAACCTACTTAAAACCCAAGATGTATGGAATCTTTCACAACTAGGAACGCAACAAAACCTAGACAATAGTCCTTCTCCAAATAGAGCAAGCTCGCTGACCAATGCTGGAAAGGAACTACCCCCATTCCACTTATAAGTCTGTTATGTTAGAACCTAGCTTGCCATTTTCATCCACAACCCAGTAAAGCTTTCCCACATGCTTTCCTCTTCTATAAATGTGATATCCAATAATGCAACAATTCTGAACCTTATCCACATAAAAGTTCGGATCTTGATGCAAACTAAGGGTTCCGATAGCACCCTCTGCTACTAGTGATGGTAGGAAAGCCGCTCTCTCTCTCTCTCTCTCTCTCTCTCTCTCTCTTTATATATATAGTGATACTATTCATCACCCAAGGTGCATAAGAAGTTATTCTTCATCCGAGGTAATCTTACGATCATTTCATAATTAAATTACGTTTGGAATTCAAATATTTACATTCCTAATGATCACTACGTAAAATTTGGCACAAGAAAATAAAAATATAGGTCATAAGACAAAAAATTACAGTTTATGTGTATTTTACACTGTTTTTACGTTGTAATTTTACATAACATAAAATATTTTTTATGACGATTATATATTTTCTTACGGTCTCTTTTTACGTCGGAAATAAGACAAAACTTACGTAACGTAAAATTATGGTACATTGATGGTAAAATAGAGGGGGGTGGAGAATAATTATTCCTCACCCGGGGTGACGAATAGCGCGACTATATATATAGTCTGAGCGCATTATGGATTAGCTTACGCTCCAGCCGCCTGACCCAGTCTATCATAAAATGCTAATGGAACACGGTGAAAAATCTATCGTAAAATGCTAATGGAACATAGTAACCTTGATCTTTCGTGCGCTTCCGTGACGTGTGGAATCCATCGTAAAATTCTAATGGAACATAGTAATAGATTTTGCTCATTACTGCCTCTCCTTGTCTGGCTATGCATGATTAGGGCAATTTTCATGTAGTAATGTGTTTACAAAATGTAGTAATGAAGTTTCATTTTTTTGAAAAGGGGGACTCCCCGGCCTCTGCATCAGAACGATGCATACGGCCACTTCAATAAATAAAATAGGTTCAACAAAGTCATAGAGTCTTCAACAAAATAAAAGCGAGATCACAAAGAACCTCGAAGCAAACCAAGAAAAGGCCAAAGAGCCACAACCGGCTGGTAAAATAAAGATAGGAAAACTAATTGCCTATCCTATTACATGATCGCCAACCAAACCGGTTGAAGATATCCCGCGCTACCATCTCCCACCGGACAGATCCAGTAACCAAACGCTCTCTGGCCTCCGTCGGAGTGAGTAAGGACCACATACAGATCAGCGCCGTAGCACGGAATATAACCTGCAAAAATTGAATAGTAGTTATTCTGTTAGAAACCAAATCATTTCTGCAGTTCCAAATTGCCCATAACAACGCATACACTCCTACACGAATATGTCTAGCTGTATCGGACTCTATCCTATCCAGCCACGTTCCAAATAACGACCCGATCGTACTCAGATGAGTAATGTTAAAGGCGATTTGCACGGTGCGCCACAGAATTCTCGCCAAAGGACAGTCAAGGAAGAGATGCTTAATGGTCTCGTCATGATCACAGAAGCTACACCTAGTAGATCCTGTCCAATTGCGCTTGACCAAGTTGTCCTTTGTTAAAATTACCTGTTTATGGACAAACCACATAAACACTTTAATTTTCAAAGGAACCTTTACTTTCCAAACATGTTTGGTACTAGGAATGACAGTAGAGTTAATAACATCGATGTACATCGACTTTACTGTAAATTGTCCATTCCTAGTAAGCTTCCAACACAACAGATCGGGCTGTTGAGCTAGCTGGACTTCCATCAGTCTACGCACCAAATGGAGCCAAGCTTCCCATCTCTCACCAACAAGCACCCATGGAAACTGAATATTAAGGGGAATGGACTGCATAATCGTTGCAACTAGCGCATCACGTCGTTGGACAATACGATACAAGGTTGGGTACTGTAGTGCTAATGGTGTATCACCCAGCCAAGTGTCCTCCCAAAAACGTGTATCATTGCCATCACCGACAATAAACTTTGTTCTATTAAAGAAGGTTACCTTGACTCTCATAAGCCCCTTCCAAAACGGCGAATCAGTTGGTCTCACTGTCACCTAAGACAAAGTTTTGGACAACAGATACTTGTTATGAAGAATCTGCGCCCAAGTTGCGTCAGTCGGAGCTGAAAGCTTATACAGCCACTTACTAAGCAGGCATCTGTTCTTGACCTCAAGATTTTCGATACCCAAACCCTCTTGGTCCTTTGGTCGACAAATAACATCCCACTTGGCGAGTCTATACTTTCTCTTAAGTTCATCACTCTGCCAAAAAAATCTTGATCGGTAGAAGTCCAGCCTTTTCCTAACCCCAACTAGAACCTCAAAGAAAGATAGTAGGAACATCGGCATACTCGTGAGCACCAAATTAATAAGAATTAACCGGCCTCCATATGACATAAGTTTGCCCTTCCAGCAACTAAGTTTCTTTTCAAACCGATCCTCGATGCATTTCCACTCTCGGTTTGTTAGCTTACGATGGTGAATGTGTATACCTAGGTAGGTAAAAGGTAAAGCCCCCAATTCACATCCAAACAATTACCTATAAGCCTCCTGTTCCTCCTTGGATCTACCAAAGCAGAACAACTCGCTTTTATGAAAGTTAATCTTTAACCCAGACAATTGTTCAAATAAGAATAGCACTAGCTTCATATTTCTCGCTTTTGCCAGGTCATGCTCCATAAAGATGATAGTATCATCAGCGTACTGCAGAATGGACACCCCCCCATCAACTAGGTTGGGCACCAAGCCACCCACCTGACCGGCCTCCTTTGCCCGACCTATTAGGATTGCCAACATGTCAACCACAATGTTGAACAAAATAGGGGACATTGGATCTCCTTGTCTCAGGCCCTTGTGTGTCTGGAAATAGTGCCCAATATCATCATTTACTTTAATTCCAACACTCCCCTTTTGCGTCAAGGATTCTACCCGGCGTCGCCAAGCCTCATCAAAACCCTTCATACGCAAGGCCTGTTGAAGGAATGTCCATTTGACTTTGTCGTACGCTTTTTCGAAATCCACTTTGGAAACAACCCCATCCAGTTTTTTCATGTGGATTTCATGGAGCGTTTCATGAAGGACCACTACCCCCTCAAGGATATTCCTGTCCGGCATGAAAGCAGATTGGGTATGCTGCACAACAGTATGCGCAATCTTTGTGAGCCTATTGGTCCCGACCTTGGAGAAAATTTTGAAACTAACATTAAGAAGACAGATTGGCCTGAATTGCTCAATTCTCACAGCCTCTGTTTTCTTAGGAAGAAGGGTGATCGTTCCAAAATTGAGCTGAAAAAGATGAAGCTGTCCAGCAAACAGATCATTAAACATAGGCAACTGTCACATCCCTAGTTCTGGTATGACCTAGGCTTGCTTTGTGCATCATGTTTAATCTTTCAAATAAATTTGAAATGGGGAAAGTTGCAATGAACCCAAAATGCTCTTCAAAAATGTTCATGCTCTTTGGATAATGTTGGGAACAACAACCAGAGGTGATGCACATTTTTGCTACACATTTTGGATTTTTGAATCAATGCATAAATATTTGATTTGGAGTTGTTTTAAATTATATAAATATTTTAATGGCTCCAAAAATGTTGGGAATTGGTGAGGGCCTCTGGAATATTATATCTAGATGCCACAAATATTTTCAGCATTTATGGAAATATTTTAACATTTCTTTTAGAGTCAAAACAAATGTCAGAAATAGAAAAAGAAAACAAAAAAATAGAAAACACTTACCTGGCGCTCACCTGGCAGCCCATCTGGCCGGCCCAGCCCACCAGGGGCAGGGAGGTCTTCTTCCTCCCGCTAGTCGGATGCACGGCGCGTGCCCAACGCGCGCCGGCGCACGCCCGGCCACCTCCTGCTTCCCGCCGCTGCCTCGACGCCCAGGATGACGCCACACAGTCTCCCCGACCCCCTCTCACTCCCTCTCGCTCATCCCCCTCCTCGGTCCTCTCTCTCGCACGCACCCGAGCGCTGCCATCGCCGCCGACAAGCACCACCGCGGCCACTGCCTTCCCCTTGCCTCTCGGACGTGCCCCAGAGCTCCGCCTCGCCGCCTGCTACGTCCTCAACGAGCCAGGCGACCCGGGAAGCTCTGCATCGACGCCACCGTCTTTGTTTCCATGGCCGTCCACCGAAGATCCTCCTCGTTGCTCCGCTCGCTCCGGGCCTTCCCCGAGCCCGCTGGCCTGCTTTGCGTGATCCCCGTGAGCTGCCGGTCTTTCTCCCCTTAACCATGTCGTCATTTTCATCCTGTAACCACTGCCCCGCGGGTAACCGGAGCCGCCGTCCGCCATGGCCGGCGAGCTCCGTGCCCCTGAGCCCTCTGCTCCTGCTAGTTGCTCCGGCGGGCTCCTGTTGCCCATTAGGTGCTGCCTAGCACCCCACGTTCGCTCGCCTCGCGCTGCAGCCGCAACCTCGCATCAACTGAGCTCCGGCCGCCGCCGCGAGCCCTGCTCCGGCAAGCTCCGTCCACCTCACGGCCTCCCACCTGCTCCGTTAGATGCGCGCGAGCGCCAGCCACCCTCAGCACCCATCCGCGCGTCAAATGGACGCCTGTAGCGCGTTTCGGCGAAGCACCGCCGCGCGGTTTGGTCGTCACCGGCCGAACTCTGGCGAGGCTGACATGGCAGGTTAATTAGCGCTAACCCCACAGCCTAATCACCCCCCCTGAGATTGACAGTGGACCCTAGAGCCAAGTCAAACCCTGATCAGTGCGGGTTTGACCCGGGCTTAACAACTGTGTCACTGACGTGTGGCCCCCACACGTCAGGTTTGACCTGGTCACCCGTGCTGACGCCTCTATGATGTCACGCTAACGCAGTAATTGATTTTCTGGATTTTAAATAATTTCGAGAATTTCAGAAAATAGTTAAAACTTCTAAAATTCCTAGAAATTAAACCGTAGCTCAGAATGAAATAATTTATATATGAAAAATTATCAGAAAAATGCAAGGAATCCATTTATGCCAGTTTCATGCATGAAAAACCAACTTATACTTGCTGTATAAGTGAAAACGTAATAATGGCATGTTATATACTTAATTTGGGATTTGCATATGAACCCTTGGTTCATATGGACTTCAACCAAATTGATGCTACATGCATTAGGGCAAATCATAGCATCTTTGAAATGTCATCTTCATGCATCATATTGTTGCATATGGTTGTTTATTGATTGCCGGCACCGTCCCTTCTCGATAGGTTCTACTCCGGAAGGTGTTCCGAGCACCTGTCTGAGGAGCAGTGCTTCTTCGTGGATCTATCAGGCAAGCAACCCCCCCCCCCTTCAGCATTTCAATAAATCCCACTCTCTCGCTCCTGCTCCTTATACTGCATTAGGACAACAACGATTCAAACTGCTGCTTTCTGCTGCGGTAGTTGAACCCATTCCTCTGCATGACCTGTCATTGCCACAGTAAATAGTTGAACCCACTAGCATGAGTAGGAGTTGCTTGAGCCTTGATTTGCCTACTCATCCATGCTTGATTTCTTTATGCCAGCTATGCTTAGAGTTGTTTCAGGTCTGATTCACCGGGAATGAATCGGAGTGGTGAACATGTCCTTCCGGTAAAGGCTAAGTGTGTGAACATGTTTTGGTAAAGGTAGCGATGAGAGGCCATGTAGGAGTACATGGTGGGTTGTCTCATTGGAACCGTCCCTAAGAACTGAGTTCTGTGTATTTTATCCAAGTCTAGTTACTACCACGCATTGGGTTCCGATTATCCGGCCCCTCTCGGCTTATTAATCCACTTGATCTCTATCCAGGAGTTGCAACTAGTTCTGGCGTTTGTAGGTAGTGCTACTTGTCTACCAGGTGGTGTCCGACGGGACGGGCTTGGGACAGACTAGGCACCGTGGCACGGTGTACCAAGTGGCACCCGGATGGTGGGCTTGGGAACCCTGCACACATTGTTTGGGGCCGTGAGCGACACCCCGGCCGGATCTCCTTGTGGATGGAACCCGAATAGGCGATAAACCTGGACGAGAGACTTGTGTGGTTAGTCAGGTTGTGGCCGACACCCTCGCCCGACTTCCGCTTGAAGGTTGCCGAGGTACATGACATGTACAGGGCTATAAGTGGCGAGAGCGTGTGTGAAGAAGTACACCCCTGCAGGGTCAATATTATCTATTCGAATAGCCGTTTTCCTCGGATATGGAAACTTGGAGGACTTATGTAGTACATAGACAACTTGAAGTGGATACTCTAAAATCCGCAAGATAAGCGTGAGTGCTATGGATGGCCTTCTTGTAGGGAGACGGGAACGGATCCATAGTGGAGTATTGATATAGTGAATATGTGGACTCGTGTGCGTCTTCTCCCCTCAAAGAAGTTTCTGATACTCGTAGTATAGGCTAGCCACTGAGTCAAAGCTGGCTTGCTGCTGTTAAAACTCCACCACCCCCTTGGTTGATAATGTTGCATATGTAGATAGTTCTGATGTAAGACTTGCTGAGTACCTTTGTACTCACGTTTGCTTATTTATGTTTTGCAGTTGGTTACCTTAGTGACTTCGACGAGTAGCTTGTATCCTAGCTACGATCTTGTACCCTTGGGAGGGTCGTGTTTAGTCAGGCTTCTTAGTCTTTTCCTTTTGTAGTTGTCTAATCTCAGACATGTAATGCTTCTGTTGCTTGTATGCTCTGAATGATGGGTCATGAGACCCCTATTTGTATTGAATTCTATGTGGCTCTTCTGGGCCTTTATCTATATGAGTTTGAGTTATGTTGTGATGCCATGTTGTACAACACATACTTGCATGTTATGCGTACGTGTAACGTGTATTGCTATGTGTGGGATCCGACAACCTAGTTGTTTACCTCTGATAGCCTCTTTTATGGGGAAATGTAGTCTTGTGCTTCCATGAGCCATAGTAGTCCGCTATAGCCCGGTTCACCGGAGTCCTGCTAGCCCAGCACTACTGCTCCGGAACACTTGACTGGCTGGCATGTGATTCACTTTGTTCCTGTATCTGTCCCTTCGGGGAAATGTCACGCGGTGACATCCGGAGTCCTGCCTAGCCTGCTACAGCCCAGGTTCCTGGAGTCCTATTAGCCCAGTGCTACAGCCCGGATTCATACGCTGTTGACTGACATGTTCGTGGTTGATTCATGTATGCCTGTCCCTGTAAGTTAGTGCCACTTTGGGTTCACGACTAGTCATGTCGGCCCGGGTTCTCTGTCATATGGATGCTAGCGACACTATCATATACGTGAGCCAAAATGCGCAAACGGTCCCGGGCCAGGTAAGGTGGCACTCGTGGGAATACCGTTCGTGAGGCCGCAAAGTGATATGAAGTGTTACATGCTAGATCGATGTGACTTAGGATCGGGGTCCCGATAGCAACAAATCCCCTTTAATGATATGCCAGCATTTCTTATAAAACTCCGCTGGGAATCCATCAGGGCCCGTTGCCTTGTTATTCTTCATTTGGGAGATGGCCTCGAGCACCTCTTTCTCCGAGAAAGGAGCCGCAAGAATATCATTCTCCACCGCTATGAGCTGAGGAATATCCTCAACCCTTGACTCGTCCAGAGACACATAGTTCTCTTCTGGAGGGCCAAACAGCAGCTTATAGTACTCGATAATGTACAATTTTAGGTTTTCCTGTCCTATAATTGTGCCCTCATCTTGCTCAAGCTGAAAGATCCTCTTCTTTCGATGCTTACCATTGGCGATCATGTGAAAAAAATTGGGTGTTCGCGTCCCCCTAGACTACTCGCCGGACCTTGGCCCGCAACGCCCATTTCAACTCTTCTTCCCTAAGAAGTTCTTTCAGCCTCAATTACGCCTCGAGCTTGGCATGAAGCTCCGCGGCCGGCAGTATCCTGGTTTCTGCTTTTACATCCAGAGATTGAATAAGGGCAAGGAGCTTTTCCTTTTCGACCTTATAAATCCCTCTAAGATGCTTAGCCCACCCACGTAGGAAACTCATCAAGTGCCTAATCTTATTCTGCCGGCGCTGAAGCGCAGTCCTCCCTCCTGACTCCTTAGCCCACTCTCTGGCCACGAGATCAAGGAAGCCATCACGTTCAAACCAAGCCATCTCAAAGGAGAACACATTTTTGTTCCCCAGGTGGGTGGGTTCACCAGAGTCGACAAATAACGGCGTATGGTTAGAAATACCACGGGACAAGGCCTGGACAGTCACCAGGGGAAACTTCTGTTCCCAATTGACGCTGGCCAACACTCGATCCAACTTCTCATACGTCGGATTTGGCATCGTGTTCGCCCAGGTAAATTTTCTACCCGAGAGATCAATTTCTCTCAGGTCCAAACTTTCAATGATAGTATTAAACATGAACGACCAACGGCCATCAAAATTATCATTGTTCTTATCCTCACGCCGTCTAATAATATTGAAATTACCCCCCACCAGGATTGGCAACTGTTCGGAACCACAAATCCGAACAAGATCAGCCAAGAACTCGGGCTTAAGCTCGGGCTGTGCAGCACCATATACCGCAACAAGGGCCCAATTAAACCCATCAACCTTCGACCGCACCCTAAACTTAATAGCAAAGTCTCCCATGACCACACTGCGAACCTCAAGCGCTTCGCACCTAACTCCGAGAAGGATTCCACCCAACCTCCCTCTCGGCGGCAGGCAATGCCAGTCAAAATCTATACCACCCGATAAAGTATTTAGAAATTGAGGCGCGAAGTTATCTCTACCTGTCTCTGATAGAGCGATAAAATCTAAACAATGCTCGACAAACGCCTCAGCAAGAAACCTTCGTTTAGCCAAGTCCTTTAGACCTCTGCTATTCCAGAATATTCCTTTCATAGATCATCATGGAATTTTTTTGTCGTACGAATCCTAGCACTCCTACGCACTGCGGATGCCGGTTATACCTTTCGTTTCCACTTGCGCTTGGTAATAGTTTGACTCTGCAACTGGTCCTCACAACCAGTCTCAGAGTTGCTAGCCAAAACTATCTCGGTAGAATCAGCCTCTACATCCTCGTCAGTATTAGGTTGCATAAGATCCACACAAAAATTGTCGAGCACCTTGACCCCGAGCGCATCAACCTCAGAATCACTCATGGGCTTAACAGCCGCAATATTACGAATCATCTCTAAGGCCCGCTCAGCCTCTAGGTCTAGAAGATCATTAACAGAATTAGAGATTTCAGTGTCATTACTACCCAACGAGACTCCTAATTGATTTGCATTTTGAACAATCTCATCATTTGAAAAATGCAAAATGGAATTAGAGGTATTAACGGACATACCAGTAGTGACATCCACGTCACGAAGCTTGGCCGCCCTCATGGTGCACCGCTGCTGAATGTCGTCCACATCCGGCTGTGTCTGGAGACGGCCGCTCATCCGGCGCCCCTCAGATACCGGATCCTGAATCCCTCCAAACGCAATGACCTCCTCCTGAGAGATCGCGGTCGGGGTCCGGCCTCGTGCCGCCCCCAACCAGCTGGCCGATCAAACTGCACGGGCTTACCCACAGCCTCGCCCGAGAGAGGGCAAGCACTCTCCGCAGACTCATGGCGTGCCCCACCCGACGAAGCTGGCAGGGTGGGTGGTGGAGTCCGAACAAGGGCCACCCGCCCTCGCTCCCCACCCAGCACCGGAGAAGCTACCCGCACATGCGCCGAGGGGGGAGGAAGCTCCGAGGCCACCTGCCCCGAGCCCTCTCCCGAAGGCAGAACCGCCATCAACCGCAAAGTAGACGCGACGAGATAGGAGGTATCCAAGGCCACCTGCCCCAGACCCCCTCCCGGCGAAGAAAAGGACACGGGGGCCACCTGCCCCGAATCCCCTTCCTCAGCAGAAGGAGAGCAACCCAAGGCCGCCTGCCCCAAGGCCCCACACGACAAGCCAGGTACGACAAGCTGCGTCACCTCCTGAGGAGGTACTGTGTGCTGAGCACAAGAGGGAGTGGCCACCTACCGACCCCCAGGAATCGTGTCCATAGCACCCTCCAACCCCATAGCCGGTAACTCGAGCTCAAAAGCCTCCTCGGACTCAACCCGATCACTCCACAGCCTCGGGGGAGCAGAAGAAGGCTCAAAGGACCCAAATCTCAGAGTCGTAGAAGGTACCAGGGTGGGTGGGACTGTTCCATATCCGGTCGACGCAAGCTCGGGCCCCGGCCCCTTGGACAGCTGTCGTCCAGGGTCCTCGACCGGCGACTCCCGTACCCCCGCACCGCCATCACCCTCGTGCATATCCACATCAGAGTCATGAGCCGGCGCAACTAGAAGGCTCTCATCCTCAAACTCAATAAGCAGATCATAAATTCTGCCTCGATAAGCCCACTTAACCACTTCCGGTACATACTCAATGTTCAAAATACTAACCAAAACCCGAGCAATCCCATGAGCTCTCGTGAACTCCATGTCCACACGCTCAGGCTTCCCCACTAAAATGCCCATACTGGCCACAACCCGAGCATCCTGCAGCGGCCTGGAGGGAGCCCCGGAGAATCGCAGCCATGCCTGAGTAAGCGGCTTGCCCTGAGGTTCAACAAGCTTCCACTCTTGAAACTCAAGGATACCATCCGTTCCCGGCACCTTACACATCCCAAAGCTCAACAACCTCTGCATATCCTCCACAGAAGGAAACTCAACCTTGAACATCCTATCAGCGAGGCTGACAAGGTCCCACTGGAACTCCCCAGGAGCCAACTCATGGAGCCTCTGCACGATCTGTGTCTCAGACACCTCCCCTCTGGTGACCTTGACTATCACCGTGGTCATACTCATGGACTCATCAGAAACCTCTCGCTCATTTGGAGATTCAAAAAAAGTTAACTTAGCACAGTACACTCCATACATCATGAGCGACGGTGCCTGATCTCGCAGCAGCGGACACTCCCCAGAGTCATGGCCAGTTTACCGCATGTATCACATAACATAGCCACACACTCCGCAATGAAGTGACCCTTGTCTCCGCAACGATAGCAAAGCATCTTTTCCTTCCTACGCGCCCACTTGGATGCCCTCTCAGCCTCAGACCTATCTGTCAACTCCGCAGACACATCGGTCATAACCTCGTTCTCAGGAACCTACACGGAGGCAAGAGCTGTCACCACCTCCATAGCGTGGCCAGGCAATAGAGGCTCCTCAGCAGCCCCGTCTACTATCGTCTGGTCGACAACAACAGGAGGTAGCGGGGGACGTGGACGGTACCGGCCCCCTCGGCCTCCCCGACCACCCCGATAGCCTCGATAACCTTGTCTCTGCCGATGACCCGGATCCAAGGGCCCCTCGACGAAGCCACCTGAAGGGCCCAAGGACGGCCTCTCAACAGACCCATCACTCTGCCAGGCAAAACCACGACCACCACTCGTGGAAGAAGAACCACGATGCTGGCCAGCCCCGTAAGCATCATATCCATCGTCCCCCCATTGTCCTCGGGGCGCAGCTGCAGTACCAGGCGGGCGAGCAACGACATGGGGAGGAGGTTCCGGAGGCCTAGGTAGCGCAGCTCCCCGGCCCGCCGCTACCACTGCCGCAGAGCTCTGCACGGCTGTAGGCGGTCTAAGCACCGGACCCAAAGGCACAGGAGGCCTAGGCGGCCCGGCCCACCTACCCGCAACTTCCACCGCCGCCCCTCCCGGAGCAAGCGGCCAAAGACCGGAGCCCGGTCCGCCTGGTCCTCCCTGCCCGCCAGATAGCAAGGCCGGAGCCGGCGGCCTCCCTACGTGCCCCCCGACAGGCACACGCGCCGCTGCGGCATGAGAGTTTGGCGCGCCACCACGACCAGAACCAGAAATGGGCACCTGCAGCACTCCTTGGCCAGCGCCTAGACCCGGCGGCAACGCTCCTCGGCTAGCGCCTAGACCCGGCGGCACCACGCCCCATCCGCTGCCAGGACCCGGTGGCGGCACCCCCGCAGCCCGGCCAGCCCCATTGGGAGGCGGCTTCTTCCCGGGAGGAGGAGCCCCTCCAGCTCCAGCCATCGAACCAAGAGGGAGGATGCGGCGCGCCCGGCCAGTTCCGGCGGAACGCAGTTGCGGCGATCGTCTAACCCTAGGGCGCAGCGATGGCGAAGGCGAGTGAGGGAGTCCTGGATTAGGGGGTGTCCGGATGGCCGGACTATACCTTCAGCCGGACTCCTGGACTATGAAGATACAAGATTGAAGACTTCGTCCCGTGTCCGGAAGGGACTTTCCTTGGCGTGGAAGGCAAGCTTGGCGATATGGATATATAGATCTCCTACCATTGTAACCGACTTTGTGTAACCCTAACCCTCTCCGGTGTCTATATAAACCGGAGGGTTTTAGTCCGTAGGACAACATACAGAACAATCATACCATAGGCTAGCTTCTAGGGTTTAGCCTCTCCGATCTCGTGGTAGATCTACTCTTGTACTACCCATATCATCAATATTAATCAAGCAGGACGTAGGGTTTTACCTCCATCAAGAGGGCCCGAACCTGGGTAAAACTTCGTGTCCCTTGCCTCCTGTTACCATCCGGCCTAGACGCACAGTTCGGGATCCCCTACCCGAGATCCGCCGGTTTTGACACTGACATTGGTGCTTTCATTGAGAGTTCCTTTGTGTCGTCGCCGTTAGGCTTGATGGCTCCTACAATCATCAATAGCGATGCAGTCCAGGGTGAGACCTTCCTCCCCAGACAGATCTTCGTCTTCGGCGGCTTCGCACTGCGGGCCAATTCACTTGGCCATCTGGAGCAGATCGAAAGCTATGCCCCCGGCCGTCAGGTCAGATTTGGAAGTTTAAACTACACGGCTGACATCCGCGGGGACTTGATCTTCGACGGATTCGAGCCACTGTCGAGCGCGCCGCACTGTCACGACGAGCATGACCTAGCTCTGCCGTCGAACAGTGCCCTGGAGGCCGCAACCGCATCGGCTTCGACCCTTAATTCGGAGCCAACTGCGCCGATCGAGGACGGGTGGTTGGACGCCGCCTCGGGGGCTGCGATCCCAATGACGATTGAGTCGAACACCAGCCCCGCACTCTGCGAGACTCGTGACTCCCAGGAGCCGGACTCCTCTTCGGACTCCGAACCCTTCACGCCCCTGCCGATCGAATCCGATTGGACGCCGATCATGGAGTTTACTGCCGCGGACATCTTTCAGCACTCGCCTTTCGGCGATATTCTGAAGACACTAAAGTCTCTCTCTTTATCAGGAGAGCCCTGGCCGGACTACGGTCAGCAAGGTTGGGATACGGACGATGAAGAAATTCAAAGCCCACCCACCACCCACTTTGTAGCCACTGTCGATGATTTAACCGACATGCTCGACTTCGACTCCGAAGACATCGACGGTATGGACGCTGATGAAAGAGACGATGAAGAACCAGCGCCTATTGGGCCCCGGAAAGCCACCCCATCGTATGACGTATACATGGTGGACGCACACTAAAGGCGCCCGGACCAGCGAAAGCATCCAATAGGTCGTCAAGACCTCAGACACAACTAATCAAGTCCGGCACCGCTAGTTATACCGAATAAATGGTCACACCCCTATTTGTCAATACAAGGGGCTCAACGCGCGTAGACAAGTGGCAATTTTTTCTCATCTTAAATTATACATGGTTTCTTTAAAAACTATCTTTTTGCACGACAACTTTTTCACCTAAATTCCTCTCTTTTACAGACGATCATCGTGCTACACCCGTCCAGGATACGGCACAACGAAGACACAGGCGCAGACTTGCAGCAGGGACCCGGTCCAAGGATTCTTTTTAGATTAAGACCCTGCGTAAACCTTTTTTTACTGTCTCTTGTTGATACAAATCCACCGTTGAGATGGATGCTGACGTCTTGGCATGTGGCCACGCCAGAACAATGCACGTACCTGGACACAAGGGGCTTCTTACAAAGGCCATTATTTAGGCTCGGTTTATACCACAAAGACCGAATACCTTAGGGAGTGTTCGGCGTCGCGAGTTTGGCCCTATATGCATCAGCTCCGAATCATTGTATTTGGTCAAATGTTGGGTTTGCCCGGCTCCTGTGTTTTGGTGCCTTATGTTCCGCTTTACCAGCTAAGGTAGCACCAGGAGAACTACTGTGATTGTGCACTGGTTCATCCGGATGAGCACCTCAGTAGAGAAAGCCGAAAACTGACTGTCATGATATAGCGTGAGACTGGTCAACCACTCGATGACCTGTTGGAATGTTAGAATTCCTCCGCCTTAACGAAGGGCCGTTTTCCGGCCAGGCATGTACGCACCCCGGGATCGGGAGAGTGCGGAGCCACCAGGGGCTATCTAGTAGCCCACTGTCAAACTCCTATGGCTAAGTGAAAGTGTTAAAGCATTATAGTCCGGTTGCCTCGCTCGCTCCGCTATAACCTCCTTAATAGGACCAAGACGTTGGGTTAAGTGTGAATGCGTGTTTTTTTGCGAGCACCTCCGCATTATATGCGTGGGGGTCGAAGCCGACGGCTGCAATCTTTCAGGTTATACACATGTATACATAAACGGCCGCCCAGGAGGCATCATATTACTTTCAGGCAAAAGTATAAAAATAGCCTTATAAAAATTTATAAAAGCATTTCGCTTACAATGAGATTACATATCACTCAAACATAATATTTTTTGAGCACTGGGTCCCTATCAAACGAGCACCCTCAAGAACTTCTTCAAAGTAGTGCTCAGCAGCCCTTAGGCCTATGGCCGAATCCCGCGCTGCAATAGTGGTAGCATCCATCTCCGCCCGGTATGCTTTAACACGGGCAAAGGCCATCCATGAGCCCTCTGTTGGAAATATGCCCTAGAGGCAATAATAAAAGCATTATTATTATATTTCCTTGTTCATGATAATTGTCTTTATTCATGCTATAATTGTGTTATCCGGAAATCGTAATACATGTGTGAATAACAGACACCAACATGTCCCTAGTGAGCCTCTAGTTGACTAGCTCGTTGATCAACATATAGTCATGGTTTCCTGACTATGGACACTGGATGTCATTGATAACGAGATCACATCATTGGGAGAATGATGTGATGGACAAGACCCAATCCTAAACATAGCACAAGATCGTATAGTTCGTTTGCTAGAGTTTTGCAATGTCAAAGTATCTTTTCCTTAGACCATGAGATCGTGTAACTCCCGGATACCGTAGGAGTGCTTTGGGTATGCCAAACGTCACAACGTAACTGGGTGACTATAAAGGTAGACTACGGGTATCTCCGAAAGTGTCTGTTGGGTGACATGGATCAAGACTGGGATTTGTCACTCCGTATGACGGAGAGGTATCACCGGGCCCACTCGGTAATGCATCATCATAATGAGCTCAGAGTGACCAAGTGTCTGGTCACGGGATCATGCATTACGGTACGAGTAAAGTGACTTGCCGGTAACGAGATTGAACGAGGTATTGGGATACCGACGATCGAATCTCGGGCAAGTAACATATCGATAGACAAAGGGAATAGCGTACGGGGTTGATAGAATCCTCGACATCGTGGTTCATCTGATGAGATCATCGTGGAGCATGTGGGAGCCAACATGGGTATCCAGATCCCGCTGTTGGTTATTGACCGGAGAGTCGTCTCGGTCATGTCTGCTTGTCTCCCGAACCCGTAGGGTCTACACACTTAAGGTTCAGTTACGCTAGGGTTGTAGGGATATGTATATGCAGTAACCCGAATGTTGTTCGGAGTCCCGGATGAGATCCCGGACGTCACGAGGAGTTTCGGAATGGTCCGGAGGTAAAGATTTATATATGGGAAGTCCTGTTTCGGGCATCGGGACAAGTTTCGGGGTTATCGGTATTGTACCGGGACCACCGGAAGGGTCCCGGGGGTCCACCGGGTGGGTCCACCTGTCCCGGGGGGGGCACATGGGCTGTAGGGGGTGCGCCTTGGCCTAATGGGCCAAGGGCACCAGCCCCACATAGGCCCATGCGCCTAGGGTTTAAGGGGGAAAGAGTCCTAGGAGGGGAAGGCACCTCCTAGGTGCCTTGGGGGGGAGGGAAACCCCCCTTGGCCGCCGCACCCCCTAGGAGATTGGATCTCCTAGGGCCAGCCACCACCCCTTGGCACCCCTATATATAGTGGGGGAGAGGAGGGACTTCATACCTGAACGCCCTGGCCTTTGGTTGCCTCCTTCTCCCTCTCCAACACCTCCTCCACCTCCATAGTGCTTAGCGAAGCTCTGCCGGAGTACTGCAGCTCCATCAACACCACGCCGTCGTGCTGCTGCTGGTGCCATCTCCCTCAACCTCTCCTCCCTCCCTTGCTGGATCAAGAAGGAGGAGACGTGGCTGTTCCGTACGTGTGTTGAACGCGGAGGTGTCGTCCGTTCGGCGCTGGTCATCGGTGATTTGGATCACGTCGAGTACGACTACATCATCACCGTTCTTTTGAACGCTTCCGCTCGCGATCTACAAAGGTATGTAGATGCATCTAATCACTCGTTGCTAGATGAACTCCTAGATGATCTTGGTGAAACGAGTAGGAAATTTTTTGTTTTCTGCAACGTTCCCCAACAGTGGCATCATGAGCTAGGTCTATGCGTAGTTCTTCTTGCGCGAGTAGAACACAATTTGTTGTGGGCGTAGATTTGTCAACTCTCTTGCCGTTACTAGTCCTTTCTTGCTTCAGCGGTATTGTGGGATGAAGCGGCCCGGACTAACCTTACACGTACGCTTACGTGAGACCGGTTCCACCGACTAACATGCACTAGTTGCATAAGGTGTCTGGCGGGTGTCTGTCTCTCCTACTTTAGTTGGAGCGGAATCGATGAACAGGGTCCTTATGAAGGGTAAATAGAAGTTGACAAATCACGTTGTGGCTTTAACGTAGGTAAGAAAACGTTCTTGCTAGAACCCTAATTCAGCCACGTAAAACTTGCAACAACAATTAGAGGACGTCTAACTTGTTTTTGCAGCAAGTGGTTTGTGATATGATATGGCCAAAGTTGTGATGAATGATGAATGATCTATATGTGATGTATGAGATGTTCATGCTATTGTAATAGGATTCACGACTTGCATGTCGATGAGTATGGCAACCGGCAGGAGCCATAGGAGTTGTCTTTATTCTTTTATATGACCTGCGTGTCATCAAGAAACGCCATGTAAATTACTTTACTTTATTGCTAAACGCGTTAGCCATAGTAGTAGAAGTAATAGTTGGCGAGCAACTCCATGGAGACACGATGATGGAGATCATGATGATGGAGATCATGGTGTCAAGCCGGTGACAAGATGATCATGGAGCCCCAAGATGGAGATCAAAGGAGCTATGTGATATTGGCCATATCATGTCACGTTTATTATTTGATTGCATGTGATGTTTATCATGTTTTGCATCTTGTTTACTTAGAACGACGGTAGTAAATAAGATGATCCCTCACAATAAAATTCAAGAAGTGTTCCCCCTAACTGTGCACCGTTGCGACAGTTCGCTGTTTCAAAACACCACGTGATGATCGGGTGTTTTATTCAGACGTTCACATACAACGGGTGTAAGACAGATTTACACATGCAAACACTTAGGTTGACTTGACGAGCCTAGCATGTACAGACATGGCCTCGGAACACAGAAGACCGAAAGGTCGAGCATGAGTCGTATAGAAGATACGATCAACATGAAGATGTTCACCGATGTTGACTAGTCCGTCTCACGTGATGATCGGACACGGTCTAGTTTAACTCGGATCATGTAATACTTAGATGACTAGAGGGATGTCTAATCTAAGTGGGAGTTCACTAATAATTTGATTAGTTGAACTTAATTATCATGAACTTAGTCTAAAATCTTTGCAATATGTCTTGTAGATCAAATGGCCAACGTAGTCCTCAACTTCAACGCGTTCCTAGAGAAAACTAAGCTGAAGACGATGGCAGCAACTATACGGACTGGGTCCGGAACCTGAGGATCATCCTCATAGCTGCCAAGAAAGATTATGTCCTACAAGCACCGCTTGGTGACGCACCCGTTCTCCCTGCAGAACAAGATGTTATGAACGCTTGGCAGGCACGTTTCGATGACTACTCCCTCGTTCAGTGCGGCATGCTTTACAGCCTAGAGCCGGGGCTCCAAAAGCGTTTTGAGAGACATGGAGCATATGAGATGTTCGAAGAGCTGAAAATGGTTTTCCAAGCTCATGCCCGGGTCGAGAGATATGAAGTCTCCGACAAATTCTTCAGCTGTAAGATGGAGGAAAACAGTTCTGTCAGTGAGCACATACTCACTATGTCTGGGTTGCATAACCGCTTGACTCAGCTGGGAGTTAATCTCCCGGATGATGCGGTCATTGACAGAATCCTCCAGTCGCTTCCACCAAGCTACAAGAGCTTTGTGATGAACTTCAATATGCAGGGGATGGAAAAGACCATTCCTGAAGTATTTGCTATGCTGAAATCAGCGGAGGTAGAAGTCAGGAAGGAACATCAAGTGTTGATGGTCAATAAAACCACTAAGTTCAAGAAAGGCAAGGGTAAAAAGAACTTCAAGAAGGACGGCAAGGAGGTTGCCGCGCCCGGCAAGCAAGCTGCCGGGAAGAAGCCAAAGAATGGACCCAAGCCCGAGACTGAGTGCTTTTATTGCAAGGGAAGCGGTTACTGGAAGCGGAACTGCCCTAAGTACTTAGCGGATAAGAAGGCCGGCAAAACAAAAGGTATATGTGATATACATGTAATTGATGTGTACCTTACTAGTGCCCGTAGTGGCTCCTGGGTATTTGATACCGGTGCAGTTGCTCACATTTGTAACTCAAAGCAGGGGCTGCGGAATAAGCGGAAACTGGCAAAGGACGAGGTGACGATGCGCGTCGGGAATGGTTCCAAGGTCAATGTGATCGCCGTCGGCACGCTACCTCTGCATCTCCCTTCGGGATTAGTTTTAAACCTTAATAATTGTTATTTAGTGCCAGCTTTGAGCATGAACATTGTATCGGGATCTCGTTTAATTCGAGATGGCTACTCTTTTAAATCTGAGAATAATGGTTGTTCCATTTTTATGAGAGATATGTTTTATGGTCATGCTCCTATGGTGAATGGTTTATTCTTTATGAATCTCGAACGTGATGCTACACATGTTCATAATGTGAGTACCAAAAGAAGTAAGGTTGATAATGATAGTCCCACATACTTGTGGCACTGCCGCCTTGGTCACATAGGTGTCAAACGCATGCAGAAGCTCCATGCAGATGGACTTTTAGAGTCTCTTGATTATGAATCATTTGACACGTGCGAACCATGCCTTATGGGTAAAATGACCAAGACTCCGTTCTCAGGAACAATGGAGCGAGCAACCGACTTATTGGAAATCATACATACTGATGTGTGCGGTCCAATGAGTGTTGAGGCTCGCGGTGGCTATCGTTATGTTCTCACCCTCACTGATGATTTAAGTAGGTATGGGTATATCTACTTAATGAAACACAAGTCTGAAACCTTTGAAAAGTTCAAGGAATTTCAGAGTGAGGTTGAAAATCAACGTGACAGGAAAATCAAGTTTCTACGATCAGATCGTGGAGGAGAATACTTGAGTCACGAGTTTGGGGCACACTTAAGAAAATGTGGAATAGTTTCACAACTCACGCCGCCTGGAACACCTCAGCGTAATGGTGTGTCCGAACGTCGTAATCGCACTCTGTTAGATATGGTGCGATCTATGATGTCTCTTACCGATTTACCGCTTTCTTTTTGGGGCTATGCTTTAGAGACTGCCGCATTCACTTTAAATAGGGCTCCGTAGAAATCCGTTGAGACGACACCGTATGAATTATGGTTTGGGAAGAAACCTAAGCTGTCGTTTCTAAAAGTTTGGGGATGCGATGCTTATGTCAAGAAACTTCAACCTAAAAGCTCGAACCCAAGTCGGAAAAATGCGTCTTCATAGGATACCCAAAAGAAACTATTGGGTACACCTTCTACCTCAGATCCGAAGGCAAGATCTTTGTTGCCAAGAATGGGTCCTTTCTGGAGAAAGAGTTTCTCTCGAAAGAAGTAAGTGGGAGGAAAGTAGAGCTTGATGAAGTATTACCTCTTGAACCGGAAAATGACGCTCAAGAAAATGTTCCTGAGGTGCCAGCACCGACTAGAGAAGGAGTTAATAATAATGATCAAGATACTTCTGATCAAGCCCCTACTGAAATTCGAAGGTCCACAAGGACACGTTCCGCACCAGAGTGGTACGGCAACCCTGTCTTGGAAATCATGCTGTTAGACAACGGTGAACCTTCGAACTATGAAGAAGCGATGGCGGGCCCGGATTCCGACAAATGGCTAGAAGCCATGAAATCCGAGATAGGATCCATGTATGAAAACAAAGTATGGACTTTGACTGACTTGCCCGTTGAGCGGCGAGCCATAGAGAATAAATGGATCTTTAAGAGGAAGACAGACGCGGATGGTAATGTGACCATCTATAAAGCTCGGCTTGTCGCTAAGGGTTATCGACAAGTTCAAGGGGTTGACTACGATGAGACTTTCTCACCGGTAGCGAAGCTGAAGTCCGTCCGAATCATGTTAGCAATTGCCGCATTCTATGATTACGAAATTTGGCAAATGGACGTCAAAACGGCATTCCTTAATGGTTTCCTTAAGGAAGAATTGTATATGATGCAGCCGGAAGGTTTTGTCGATCCTAAGAATGCTGACAAAGTGTGCAAGCTCCAACGCTCGATTTATGGGCTGGTGCAAGCATCTCGGAGTTGGAACATTCGCTTTGATGAGATGATCAAAGCGTTTGGGTTTACACAGACTTATGGAGAAGCCTGCGTTTACAAGAAAGTGAGTGGGAGCTCTGTAGCATTTCTCATATTATATGTAGATGACATACTTTTGATGGGAAATGATATAGAACTCTTGGACAGCATCAAGACCTACTTGAATAAAAGTTTTTCAATGAAGGACCTTGGAGAAGCTGCTTATATATTAGGCATCAAAATCTATAGAGATAGATCGAGACGCCTCATAGGTCTTTCACAAAGCACATACCTTGATAAGATATTGAAGAAGTTCAATATGGATCAATCCAAGAAGGGGTTCTTGCCTGTGTTACAAGGTATGAAATTGAGCTCAGCTCAATGTCCGACCACGGCAGAAGATATAGAAGAGATGAGCGTCATCCCCTATGCCTCAGCCATAGGTTCTATTATGTATGCCATGCTGTGTACCAGACCTGATGTAAACCTTGCCGTAAGTTTGGTAGGAAGGTACCAAAGTAATCCCGGCAAGGAACACTGGACAGCGGTCAAGAATATCCTAAAGTACCTGAAAAGGACTAAGGAAATGTTTCTCGTTTATGGAGGTGACGAAGAGCTCGTCGTAAAGGGTTACGTCGACGCTAGCTTCGACACAGATCTGGATGACTCTAAGTCACAAACCGGATACGTGTATATTTTGAATGGTGGGGCAGTAAGCTGGTGCAGTTGCAAGCAAAGCGTCGTGGCGGGATCTACATGTGAAGCGGAGTACATGGCAGCCTCGGAGGCAGCACATGAAGCAATATGGGTGAAGGAGTTCATCACCGACCTAGGTGTCATACCCAATGCGTCGGGGCCGATCAAGCTCTTCTGTGACAACACTGGAGCTATTGCACTTGCCAAGGAGCCCAGGTTTCACAAGAAGACAAGGCACATCAAGCGTCGCTTCAACTCCATTCGTGAAAATGTTCAAGATGGAGACATAGAGATTTGTAAAGTACATACGGGCCTGAATGTAGCAGATCCGTTGACTAAACCTCTCCCTAGAGCAAAACATGATCAACACCAGAATTCCATGGGTGTTCGATTCATCACAATGTAACTAGATTATTGACTCTAGTGCAAGTGGGAGACTGTTGGAAATATGCCCTAGAGGCAATAATAAAAGCATTATTATTATATTTCCTTGTTCATGATAATTGTCTTTATTCATGCTATAATTGTGTTATCCGGAAATCGTAATACATGTGTGAATAACAGACACCAACATGTCCCTAGTGAGCCTCTAGTTGACTAGCTCGTTGATCAACAGATAGTCATGGTTTCCTGACTATGGACACTGGATGTCATTGATAACGAGATCACATCATTGGGAGAATGATGTGATGGACAAGACCCAATCCTAAACATAGCACAAGATCGTATAGTTCGTTTGCTAGAGTTTTGCAATGTCAAAGTATCTTTTCCTTAGACCATGAGATCGTGTAACTCCCGAATACCGTAGGAGTGCTTTGGGTATGCCAAACGTCACAACGTAACTGGGTGACTATAAAGATAGACTACGGGTATCTCCGAAAGTGTCTGTTGGGTGACATGGATCAAGACTGGGATTTGTCACTCCGTATGACGGAGAGGTATCACTGGGCCCACTCGGTAATGCATCATCATAATGAGCTCAGAGTGACCAAGTGTCTGGTCACGGGATCATGCATTACGGTACGAGTAAAGTGACTTGCCGGTAACGAGATTGAACGAGGTATTGGGATACCGACGATCGAATCTCGGGCAAGTAACATATCGATAGACAAAGGGAATAGCGTACGGGGTTGATAGAATCCTCGACATCGTGGTTCATCCGATGAGATCATCGTGGAGCATGTGGGAGCCAACATGGGTATCCAGATCCCGCTGTTGGTTATTGACCGGAGAGTCGTCTCGGTCATGTCTGCTTGTCTCCCGAACCCGTAGGGTCTACACACTTAAGGTTCAGTTACGCTAGGGTTGTAGGGATATGTATATGCAGTAACCCGAATGTTGTTCGGAGTCCCGGATGAGATCCCGGACGTCACGAGGAGTTCCGGAATGGTCCGGAGGTAAAGATTTATATATGGGAAGTCCTGTTTCGGGCATCGGGACAAGTTTCGGGGTTATCGGTATTGTACCGGGACCACCGGAAGGGTCCCGGGGGTCCACCGGGTGGATCCACCTGTCCCGGGGGGGCCACATGGGCTGTAGGGGGTGCGCCTTGGCCTAATGGGCCAAGGGCACCATCCCCACATAGGCCCATGCGCCTAGGGTTTAAGGGGGAAGAGTCCTAGGAGGGGAAGGCACCTCCTAGGTGCCTTGGGGGGGAGGGAAACCCCCTTGGCCGCCGCACCCCCTAGGAGATTGGATCTCCTAGGGCCGGCCACCACCCCTTGGCACCCCTATATATAGTGGGGGAGAGGAGGGACTTCATACCTGAACGCCCTGGCCTTTGGTTGCCTCCTTCTCCCTCTCCAACACCTCCTCCACCTCCATAGTGCTTAGCGAAGCTCTGCCGGAGTACTGCAGCTCCATCAACACCACGCCGTCGTGCTGCTGCTGGTGCCATCTCCCTCAACCTCTCCTCCCTCCCTTGCTGGATCAAGAAGGAGGAGACGTGGCTGTTCCGTACGTGTGTTGAACGCGGAGGTGCCGTCCGTTCGGCGCTGGTCATCGGTGATTTGGATCACGTCGAGTACGACTACATCATCACCGTTCTTTTGAACGCTTCCGCTCGCGATCTACAAAGGTATGTAGATGCATCTAATCACTCGTTGCTAGATGAACTCCTAGATGATCTTGGTGAAACGAGTAGGAAAATTTTTGTTTTCTGCAACGTTCCCCAACACCCTCTATGCGCGCCGACCTCTTCATCGCATTAATGTGCGGCACCACGTCAAGGAACTGCTGCACCAAACTGAAATAGCTGTTCGGCTTTGGCCTTTCCGGCCATAGCTGATCCACAACAGACCTCATGGCAAGTCCGGACAACCTATTCAGTTAGGCCCATTCCGCTAATTGGTCAGTCAATGAAAGCGGACGCTCGGGAGAATGGAATTGTCTCCAAAACAGCTGGTCTACTTCACGGTCCGTCTGACCCTGGAAGTACTTGGCTGCATCGGCAGCGCTCGCCGCCAAATCCATATACACATTCTCCGAACTCCACAGCCGATCCAGAGTGGCATACCGTGGATCTCCGAACTTCCTCCGCAACATAAAGGATTTCCCAGCTATAATATCCCCGGCTTCCCGCGGCTCCTCCTTCTTCGCCCTCATAGCAGAGCGGATGTCTTTCCTCGTCGCAGCAGCTTTCTCAAGGTCCGATGCCTTTGCCAGGTTTTCCTTTTCAAGAATCCGGCAACGGTCGGCGGCGGCTTTTAATTCTATGGCCATCTTGGCCATCTTATCCCGGCTATCGCCATGCGCGGCCTTCTCGGCTTTCAACTCTTCGGCCGCCTTCAAAGCAGCCGCATTACCAAACCTCGCTTGTTCCTTGGCTCGGGCATGTTCTGCCCGCAAGGCTTCAACAATGGCAGCTCCATCTGCAGTCACAACATATTAAAGATACTGGCATCATGATGCTCTTACTATGTGGCGTTTACCAGATAATGAAACTTACCATGTGCCTCGTCAAGCCTTTTGTTAACAAGCTCGATGTCGGCGTCTGCCGCATCCAACTGCCGTTTTAAATGGCAAACTCGCTAGTCCGGTTAGCCACCGGAGCTTCCATCACCTGCACATAAAGGCAGTATGGTTATTACCTGGGAATATGATCCTCTGTTCGTCGTCATTTCCGATGACAACTAGAGTCTCAGGGGCTACTATCTACATAGGGCACACCTAGCATGTGCAGGACTATCATACATTATTTTACGTACCTCAAAGCCTGTCAGTAGACTCATAAAAGCTTCATGCAATCCGCTTTCGGCAGATGAGATTCTCTCCATCACCATATTCATCAGCACACGGTGTTCATCTGAGATGGCCGCTCGCCCCACCAACTCCCTCAGAACATCCGATCGCACACCAGACGGTGCCGGACTCTTTTGTCTGCTCTCTTCGGGAGCCGGACACTGGGAGCTTCAGGGGTCAATGGGATTATCTTCTGGCCTCACCGGACTCGGAGAGGCCCTCCACGACGACACTTCGGGGTTGCCCGCTTCTGGAGCGGAGGAGTCCGAAGGAGGCGTTTCCCTCTCCATCATCTCTGGAAGAAGATCCCCCGAAGACGAGTCTTCGAGAGGGGCTAAGGCCCGAACTGCAAAGATATATGCGGTGGTTATTTTCTCAGAAGAAAAAGATGGCATACCTGTACGATTGAAGTATTTCGGGTCACTTACGACTCGCTGGAGAATTGATCCCCCAGCGGACTTTGTGTGGCAAAAGCACCCCCCATAGGTAGGACCCTCTGTGGGAGACTTCTTCTCCCGTTTGGAAGCTTCGGCTTCCGAATCCCCGGGCACAGTCCTTTTCCTCCTCCGGTCGTCTTCATTCATGGAGATGCTCGCTCCCTCGGTTAGAATGGGCAGCATTGGGGGCCCGCGTCCGCCCATATTATCCTCCCCGGTATCTTCCTTCAAGGGCTCCGGGCCAGGTGCGACCTGGAGCATCTTTTCCAATACCGGATTCTCCAAACCCTCAGGGAGGGGGGTCGAACACCGAATCAACTTCGCCTTTGTTAGCCAGTCCTGGTCAAAAAGCGAACTCTCAGAAATAACTTCGTAACAAGTGAGAGATAGTATGTTCGGCCAGAAGATTCCTTACCTGTTCGGCAGCGCGGTTACTGCTCAGGCCCACGTCCTCGGTAATTTCCGGACACTCTACCTGAGGTCCGAAGAATGACTTATACATATCCTCGTGCGTCAGGCCTAGGAAATTTAGAATGACACGCGGTCCCTCGGGATTGAACTCCCACAAGCGAAGGGGCCGGCGTTTGCAAGGCTGGACTTGACGAACCAGCATAACTTGTATTACCGCAACCAAACTAAAATCTCCATTGAAGAGATCTCGAATGCGGCTTTGCAGCATAGGCACGTCCTTGGCTGGACTCCAGCTCAGACCTCTGCTGATCCATGACATCAGCTGTGGTGGAGGGCCCGAGTGGAAAACAGGGGCGGCCGCCCACTTGGCACTTCTAGGAGCCGTGATGTAGAACTACTCCTGTTGCCACAATTCAGACACCTCTGGAATGGAACCTTTGGGCCATGGAGCTCCCGTCATCTTGCGTATTGAGGCACCTCCACACGCTGCATGTTGCCCCTCAATCATCTTCGGCTTTACTTCAAAGGTCTTGAGCCACAGGCCAAAGTGAGGGGTAACCCGGAGGAAGGCCTCACACACGACAATAAATGTCGTGATATGAAGAAAGGATTCCGGAGCTAGATCATGGAAATCTAGCCCGTAATAAAACATCAAACCCCTGACGAAAGGATCTAGAGCAAGGCCTAGACCTCGAAGGAAGTGGGAGACGAACACGACATTCTCGTTGGGTTCGGGGGAGGGGGCGGCCTGCCCTCGGGCAGGCAGCCGATGCAAAACCTCGGCGGTCAGATATCTGGCCTCCCTCAACTTTTTGATGTCTTCTTCCGTGACGGAGGAAGGAACCCATCGGCCTTGAAGGCTAGATCCGGACATGATTGAAGGTTCGGAGCACCTGACCTGAACTTTGGGTGTTTGAGCTTGAGGTGGGGAAAGGATTCGATTGAGCACGGGAGGGAAAAGAGTAAAAGCCTTGTCCCTTTATAAAGAGGGTGAATATTAAGCGTCCTCTCCGTGGCCGTTTGGACTTGCCTATAGTCTAGGAGTCCTAGAAGCGGTTGGGTTACCCACGCCCGTATTGATGAGAATCCCGGAATAAGGGGACACGATCTCTGCTTTAACAAGACGTGCCAAGGAAACCGCCTCGCATGACACGCTGAGGTGGGACAATAAAACGAATAAAGGCTTGGCCGTGGTGCGTCACACTACGGAATACGTCAGCAGATTAGATTTGTGTAAATATTATTCTCTCTATGGCAATATGTGGAAACTTATTTTGCAGAGCCGGACACTGTCTTTGTGTTCAAAATCTTCTATGAAGTACTTGGAGGAGGAACCCGCCTTGCAATGCCGAAGATAATCTGCGCGCCGGACTCGTCGTCATTGAAGCCTAGTTCAGGGGCTACTGAGGGAGTCTTGGATTAGGGGGTGTCCGGATGGCCGGACTATACCTTCAGTCGGACTCCTGGACTATGAAGATACAAGATTGAAGACTTCATCCCGTGTTCGGAAGGGACTTTCCTTGGCATGGAAGGCAAGCTTGGCGATATGGATATATAGATCTCCTACCATTGTAACCGACTTTGTGTAACCCTAACCCTCTCCGGTGTCTATATAAACCGGAGGGTTTTAGTCCGTAGGACAACATACAGAACAATCATACCATAGGCTAGCTTCTAGGGTTTAGCCTCTCCAATCTCGTGGTAGATCTACTCTTGTACTACCCATATCATCAATATTAATCAAGCAGGACGTAGGGTTTTACCTCCATCAAGAGGGCCTGAACCTGGGTAAAACTTTGTGTCCCTTGCCTCTTGTTACCATCCGGCCTAGACGCACAGTTCAGGACCCCCTACCCGAGATCCGCCGGTTTTGACACTGACAGTGAGGATGAACGATGCGTGCATGCACCACCCCCCCCCCCCCCCCCGCAGCATCACTAGGACCCACATCCAGATGGACCTCATACCCCCTAGACGTTGGCCCAAAAGCCCCCGCCGGCCCAACAAGCTTCGGATCATCCCTGACCCGGTGTGCTCATTCACGATCATCGTCTACCCTGCACAGCTCGATCGGCACGGGAAGTTCGTCCAGGCTCTCCTGGGCCACCCGCCCAGTCGACGCCTTTCCAGACAGCCCCACGTCCGCTCCCCCATGTTGGGCCTCATGCCCAAGCACGGGTTCATAGCCGGCCCGCTCATCGACTGCCCCATCACGGCCCAGGAGAGAGTTCAAAGGAGCAACCCTAGCCGCCCGGATCCCAGCCACCGTACGGCTCACCGGCGCCGGCGTTGCTAGCTCCGATCTCCCCATCCTCTTCTTCTTCTTACGTGCCACTCTAGTCCAAGCATCTTGCGGAATAAAATCGGACAAGGTTAGTGGTTGGATGCATACCTTAGGTAGTGGCCCTTTCCAAGGCCGAATCGCCGTCGCCGCCGTCCTCCGGTGAACGATCCGACGAACCACCTCCACCCTATCCTCTGAACGCAGCCCAATCCGCGCCGGATCATCGCCCGTCACAATCTCGTCGACTAGTGTGGCCACCTCCTCCTCCGAGTATCCAGGGCTGAATGCCTCACAAATCACGTCGGAAGGCGTCGGCGAGTAGTCGGCCGGCGATCTGCCGGTGGGGTCCCCGTCGTCGTCCTCCTCATCTTCCGAACCCGCAAGAGCCCAGAACCGCCCCCTACTCGCCTCTTAGAAGGGTCCGCCGGCATCGGCAGCAGGCTCGCCGCGCACGCCTCAGTCGCCTCAGCGCTGAAATGTCGGTGGGATCTTTTGTTTGGAGTCTCGCGCGATCGCACCTCATGCGGAATCACAGGTGCAGGCTCGGATGTAAGATCGACAATTTCACAAGCATCCTCTGCACTCTCTGCGTCCTGCACACGATGAAGACACCACACAACGTAGACGTCAATTGTGAGTTGCGAACCCTCAACCAAATGCTCACCTTCCGCGAGATGTCGGCCGGCAAGGATGTCTCAATCAGCATCCGTCACCACTGTCCATCGGGATCGCGAGTACGCGTACACCCTGCCCTCGCGCGGTGGCCGGGGTCCCTGGTGTCCTCAACTCTGACCACCCACTTCGCCAGATGGAGAAAACGGTGATCCCAATCCGCCTCCCCATCGATTTCGGCCCGGATCTGCGCCGTTTCCCCTGGAGAATGTCCCGTATGACCACGATGAGGCGGGCAGCGAAGCAACTCAGGCGGTGGTTCCGGCGGCGGCGGCAAGATCTTCGCCCCGTCGCCCTCACCCGCCTCGCGCCCAGTCATTATCATCTCACCCCATAATGAAGTTTCATAATTAGCGAAGGAAACATAGTAATGATTACTAGATTGCCATAACTATCACTCTATGACAAATACTCCCATTACTTGATTAAATGCCTACTAGATTAACAATTGTTTGTAAAGTATGCATAATCTTACAACAATCAAGACCGGACGTACATGACAATTCAGTAGAAATACCTTACTAGAATTAAGACTGGACATATACCAGACTTTGGATGAAATAACCTAAGAAGAAGCTCTCAGGTAACCACTATACTAGCTTATGGTAATTGCATTACCACCACAAACCAATTACTATAGGGACTAGTGACGTATGTTTACTAGTTCCCAGCACTGACTAAAAGTAAGACACCCCGTAATGGTTGTAGTTCCGTTACCATATATCTAAACATTCATTGCCATGGTTAATTAGGCGGTAGTAAGATGTCGATATGTTTAATATCACTAACGTGTAGTCTTGTGGGGCGGGGATGGATAGCCTGGCCTGGGTAAATGTGTTACTATATTCTGTAGTTCTTTTACTATATTTCGTAAATAGTTACCATAGACTAAAGAAAGGAGGGGCGGGGTGGTCAATGCAGTCACGTAATAATTATATGGTTGTTACGATGGTTTTCATCTTTTTATGATCAAGCCGTGACAGGCCCTCGGTTGGTTGGTTAATTTGGCAGCGGCGCGTTAGCCTGGCCGGAGCGCATGATTAGCGATTCTACGCTCGGGCTTATCTTTACCTATTAATAAAGCACCGATGGCTTTTGGTCGTACGTCGTCGGTGTTTTTACAGAAAAGTCCCTGTAATTCTTCATATTCAATCCGCACTCCTCTTCTGAAGGGAAAAACGTTTCGTTCGACAACTTTACAAATAAATCCCTGTAATTTGCGGTATTCAACCCGCGGCCCAGGATGGGCTCTCCTCTCTCTCCCTCGCCTCCCGATCCCAGCCGCCAAGGAGGCGCTCCACCCCGCGCGACGCTCGATCCGGAGCCGCGCTGGCGAACGCAGCACTGCACCACCGTTAAGCCTCAGATCCTCCTCTCCTCCGCGCGCCCGAGCTCCTCGCTGTGCGCCCCCCGGGAGGGCTCTCGCTCGCCACTCGACCAAAGCCTCCGCCAGTCGGTCGTCGTTGCACTTGCCGGCGACCTCACTGTCTCCTCCGCGCCGCCGTCCATCTCAACGGAAGGTTAACTAGGCTCGGCTGGGGCGGCTGAGTACCTCCTGTTCGAACAAAGAGAGAGAGAGAGATAAGAGAGAGCACGGGATGCAGGAAGGGGAAAACGAGAGGAATGAGAGAAAGGAGATGAAGAGGAGGAAGGCAAGGCAGCGCTTGGGAAGCTGGTTCTGGTGGGGCTCGCCAACGTCGAGGTGGCGAGGCGAGGCAGGGATCAGGCAATGGCTCTCCCGATCCCGATCCATAGGGGATCGAGGCTGGGCGTGGGCGACCGTGGCTGAGGGCCGCCTCTCCCTATCCATCCTTCCTATCTCCGTCGAGGCCATGACCTCACCGGCCAGGCATAGGCGCTCATCGATCTAAAAAAAGGCACCAAACCAATCGAACCTCTCCCTTGTCCCTTTCTTCTCCATCTTCCAATCTCCTCTGTTATGAAGTTCTAACAGTACATCAATACAAGCAACTCTTTTCAGATTAATTAAGGAATCCATGGTGGATGCTTGATGAAGAGTAGGGGGGCAGTTACCGCAGCACATGAGGTCTTTGGCTCCAAGCTCAGCGTGAGGTAGAGGAATAAACTAAATACAGAGGATATATTCATGTATCCGTAGGCCAAATAATGCAGGCCCGAAGGAGACAACTTCCAGCCCGCACAGGACTACCAACACAACTGCTGCTTCAGCTGACGTAGTGATTCGTTTTACTGATATTTATACATTTACTTGTCGTCTAATCTTAGTGGTTCTAACATTTACAGTGTTTTCTTTCACCATATACCATCACTCTGCAGTTATGCAGCAAGCCAAACACCTTTTTTTTTCAAGAACAAAGCCAAACGCCTTGAATAGTGTTGGCACGCCACAAACTGTTTGACATTTTCCTTTTGGCTTCTCGTTTGGAAATACCTCTTAGAGGCGTTAGGTGTTTATGTGATACTACACTACACTGTGAGACTCCTACAAAGACAAATTTTATTTCAGTTCCGTACTCTACAAGACAGAACTTCTAGCATGCTATCGGTATCTATCCAAACTACTATGCTTAAAGCACCACCAAGAACTATTGCTTTCCGTGGTTCATTACTTCAATCTGCTATGCCTAAAGCAACACCATGCTTCATGTGGATGATTACTTCAGTCATAACGAACCATTAGAGGATGCAGTACAAAAGCATGTAGAATATGCAATGTAAGTGCTTTTTTTTACTAATAATGTAAGTGCATCTCTATTGACAGCAGACTAGAATCTTACAAACAAACTCCTTTAATTTTCTTTGCATGCAAACAGTACCAATGCTCACATTAGATACTTGAAATGATTTTAGAAGTACATCCCAATATGACCTAAGAAGATATGTCTATCACCAAACAGTGTTGCGTACATTGTAAGGACAGGTTATGGAAGCAACAAAAGAAAGAGTGCATTTGACTTTCATACCACATGAGCATGAATTCGCTCTGTCACTTTGTTTGCTCAAAGATCATAAATACATATTGACTCATTGCTGTTTCCGACAACAAGTTCACGGCCATCTTTTGAAAACTTTATTGAAAGGATTCCAAAGTAGGATTCATCGTCAGCAGCAGAAAAATTCAAACCCTCATGAATGTCCTGCATTATGATAAATAAAATAAGTACTTGTAAGGAAAACAACATATTACAAAAAGAAAACTGTTCAAAATAATTGGTATAAGCATTGTTTTTTTTGCCAAGATAAAGCACATTCATTTGGTAATCATGCAAATGGCAAGCAAGATTTGTTGTGTTTCTTCTTCATTTACATTGGTAAAATGATACCAGAAAGGCATAAAGTGAGACATGCCTTCGAACATTAAGTTTTAGCTATCCAAAGTACTACAGAAAGTATGGAATATGGTACAGTTTTAAAAAAAAACTTTTCATCAAACAATTTCCCTCGGTGCAGCTCGACGGCTAGCTGTTTGAAAAGGGAGGGACAGATGTTATGTGGGGCCAGACCTACAGGAGGGCCACGACTGTAACTTAAGGGGGTAAGTATGTTCATGTTTTCTATTGCTACAATACAATTTAAACCATCCAACTTCATACAAGTGCTACTCCAAACAGAAGCTGGAATGATTTTTTTATGGATTTTACAAGTTCAGCAGGTTGAGCATTTTTCTGAAACTTCTATGCACAGGGAAGACTAGCCTTAGTCTGAAACTGGGAGGAGCAAGTGAATTAAACGGTACTGAAACATGATCATCTCTCTGTACAGAGGTGAATCTAAATACGGCCATCTCCCTGTACAGATGTAGAACTTTCTTTCTTTCTCTCATTTACCCGCAGCTCAAGGCCAGCAGCAGCAAGCCACAAAGGCAAGCAGCATCGGCAAGCAAAACAACCAGCAGCAACAAGCGGCAAAGCAAGCAGCCAGCAGCGGCAACAACAGCAAATAGCAAAGCAAGCCAGTAGCGAACAGTAGCAGCAAGCATCCAGTAGCAGGCAGAGGCGACTCCTCACCTTGCTGTTCATGGCGGCCGGGTCGGACGGATCAGGGAGGCGAGAGGACGAACGGCGTCAATGGCGGTCAGCCGTCGAGGAAGAATTAGGAGGGACCCGCGCCTTCGAGTCCGTTGTCCAGAAGCAGAGCCCGTCACGGTCCCTGTAGTTGCTCAGGGAGGAGGATGACCGCCGCGGCCGATGGAACCGAGAAAGGCAGCCTTGGTTCAAGAGGTTCCTGCACGCCGGCGCCGGAAATCACCATTAAAGGGACGGCAGGAGCAACAATGGAGCTAGGGAACAGCCAAGGAGCAAAAACGCACCGGAGAAACGAGGTGTTTCACGGCGATGTCTAGCAGGTGTGCATGTCGGAGCCAGAGGCGTGGATGTCGATCCGGACCGACGGCTGGCGGATCCCGCCGGTCCCTGCGGCTGGCATTGCAACGGCAAGCGGCGGCGTGGCCGGCGAGCTTGATGAGAAAGGGGATCCAGGCGGGGAAGAAAAGAGTGAGGAGTGAGGTAGCAGAGGGGGAGGAGAAAGATCAAGAGACAGCCGGGCAGGAAGCGGGCGCGTGTCCCTTGGAGATGACGGAGCTGGACTTATCCAGGAGACCCACTGGTCAGTGGCAAAGGAGGGGTTGAGAAAATCAAAATAAAGTTTCCAAGAGTTTTCGGAGAGTATTTCACTGCCTTTTTCGAACACGAATTCAAATCTGCCCCAACTTTGAATTTGAACTATAAATACGTGATATAAAATTCCAATGCTCATGAAATGTTTACTAGAGCTTGTAAATAACACATGACCTCCATTTATATGTTTTCATGAACTTTGAATAAGGAATCATCACCAAACAAATATATCGCAGTTCTGCCATTTTCTTGAATTTGAATAAAAGCACTTGATTCAAATACCATAACTAATTCAAAAAAATTAGGATATAACATATGGGTGAAATATGACATGTAGGAGCTAAGATAACATTGAGGTTAAAAATTTCGGTGACTAGGCATGCACTCATTCAATTAGGATCAGATTTGAGCATAAGGGCATCTCCAACGACAACTCGTAAACTTTCTTCCGCATCCGTCCGCGGACAGGGGCGACCAGTCCGTGGACACGGATGCGGGAGGCCGACATTCAGCGCTAACCGCATACATCCGACCAACAGTTAGAACCAACTTGATGAAATTCGATCAAGCTGGGCAGATTTCATTCAAATTCGAATATAATTTACATTAACAGACGATATTTCAATCGTTTTACTAAAAAACACTAAACCCTATATCAAATGAACACCTCGTAAGCTTGGCCGCCATGTCCTGCCGCACCACCATCGACATACGTGCCATCAACGGCGGCGGTGTTGTCGTGCCTTATGCTCGCCGAGGAGCCACTCCGCCTCCTGTTTCGCGGTGCGAAGGGTCGCCTTGGCCACTGCCGAAGGCACTGGCGGCACCGTGCCGGCGGCCTTGCCCCTGCCGGCGTTGGCGGAGCAGTCGCTAAGCGACCACTCCTCGCCATTCTTAGCGAGCTCGCTGTCAACACGATGGTGGCCCCTGGCGGACGTCTCTGCGGTGGTGACGGTGCGGTCGAGCGCCCACGCCGCAGCGAGTCTGTGTCGTTGGGGACCCATCCCGACGTCACGCCCGTCTTGGCAAACGCTTATTGGTGACTGACATTGCGCCGGTTGTACCTTGCCTTCTGTCGCGCCGTGCGCTCGGCCTCGGACACCATGGCTAGAGAGCCGGAGGCACCGCCGTAACCACCGCTTCCCAGGTAGTGGAAGATGCGGCCACGTGCCTTGGAGGATGTAATTTGATTGAGCTTCCCGAGAAGACTGCCAATGAGAGAAAATTCCAAGGTATAAAAAATAATAATCAACTTTCAGTTCTCGGTCAGGGAATCGATCGCAACAGTTAACCTAATGAACCTCGAGTCCTTCTCTCTCACACACTACATATGTCTCGCATTAAATATGGACAATTAGTACACCTTTATGGATGCATAGCACCTGTAATAGTGGAAGTTGGAATAAAACTATGGAGATTGCAAACCAGATAATGCATACATTTCTTACCCATTTGCAAAGATGGTTTGGCTTAAAGTATAATTATTTTTCATGTTGGGAATAATTGATGCGGGTTGCTAATCAAATCATCACATTTGTGTTTTAGGCAATTATTATTGGGTAGGAGTATTATTTAGTTTTTTTTTCTCCCGTTGCAACGCACGGGCATGTTTACTAGTATATATATATGTGAAACTTCATTGTGGCGGCTGCAATCAGAGACGCAGACTGCACATGGGGATCTGGTCCCCCTCTTTCCCTCTTTTCATTTTCCTTATTTTAGGTGATCACTTGTAATTTCCTGATATAGACAAACTGGACCATGCATCATTGTTTATGGCCCAGGACGCGTCAGGTGTAGGCTGGCAAAATAGCTGGGGTGACAGTCCTCGGCCCACGCGTGCTCAGTGCCTAGCCCACGAAAGGTGCGTGACTGTATTTTTTTCTAGCGCATGTGCACGGATGAACACACTCCTCCATTCCTCTCTCTCCCACGCACTAGAATTCTCTGCTTTCCGCTCTCTTTTCAGATCCAGACATAACCATCATCCTCCCTTTCCTCATATGGTGTTCTCCTTCTTCCCCGGACCTGGAGCAGACGACCACGGGATCGAACTTCCCACCGCCCCCAGCCATCTCCCCCTCTCTCCCCCGCAATGGCCAACGCAGCGAGGTCCTATGATCTCTTCGGTCTCTTGCCATGGCTCCTCCCTCACTTACCAGCGCCCTCGTCACCCTGTCCCACTCCTCGAATCCCTCTTCTCTTGACTGCTCCCCCGAGGCACTTCACGACTGCTCCCTCCCTCTCATGCTAGATCTGGGTCCGACGACCACATGATCAAGCTCCCCCGATGGCCCTGCTCCAGCTGCGCGAGGAGGAGACCATCGCTTGTTCTAGCCGCGCAAGGGTCTCTGGATCCCGCGACCATGGCGAGTTCCCTCCACAGGTCTCGGGCTGAATCCCTCAGAGCAGCCCAGCACATCAACCTCGCCGTCCTCTGAGCAGCTCAGCATTAGCACCTCACTAGGACTCCCGTGTGCACGGCGGCCGTTGCAGTCCAGCTGCTTGACGTCCACCTCTCTTTCATAGTCCGGTGGCTGCAAACGGCCATGGTACACGAGGCTGCAGCCGTCATATAATTCTGTTCTTGAACAAATGAGTCATCATGCTAACTTGATTCGAATCCTCACGGAGGCAAATTTAGGTTCCTATTTATTCCCCCATTTATCGAGGATCAAGTTTGGTGTGTGGTGAAACCACTCATCAAAAAATATCTTGATACTCATTTAAAAAATTCTGAGGACCATGTTTATCTTGGTACTCATACTAAAATGGTCGTATGCATCCCTAGTTGGTGCAGAGGCCGGGGAAGTGAAATTCTCCCCCATTTTTGCGATCTGGATGCGGTGGTGCCGGTGGCTCGCTGATCTGCAGGTATTCTAGGGTCTTTTTGGTGGTGCTGGTAGTGACGGCAGCCCGTGCACGAGAGTTGGATCCCTTGGAACTGATCTGGGCGAAAACTTGACTTCAGCTTTTGTTAAGGCCAGCGGTGGCGGCGCTATCTGCGTCGTTCCTTTCTTGAAGGCATCGACGTGGAGAAGTTCAAGGCCACTCTCTGCTACCTCCGGGGAAAACCTTAGATCGGATGATCGGATGACGGCGGCGCTCTGGTGTCTTTCCTCCCTTGGGGGCGTCATTCTTGGAGGTACACACATGATCGAGGGACCAGAGGACAAATTCTTTGGTGGAGCGATGCTTCATCCTACACACTGATGGCGACGGATCTTGACGGCGTGGCGCGGTGCAAATTTAGAGTTCGCTGTGGGAGGATGGACTCGCGCAGGAGGACGACGCTGTCGGGCGTTGTGGTGGCGTCGATGACAGAGAGCCTTGGCACGGTACATGCAATAGTACAGCTCTGGAGATGGATTTGTGGCAGGTGGCTGCGGCGGCCTCATACCCAGCATGCGTCCTGGTTGAGAAGTGCGCCGGACTGGTAGGTGCCCCATACCCGGCAAGCATCCTGGTTGGGACCTCAGGTCTTAGATGATTAGGTTTGACTGCGATGTTTGTTTGGTATTAGGCCCAGACTATCTGCACCCTTTCATCAATTGGATAGGTGTAGCGACAGTTGTTGCTTAGACAGTGGCTTTAGTCTTGCTGTTGTATAGTTTTGTAAGGTCTTGTGAGAATAATTAATAAAGTGACAGTATGCATCGCCCAGATATAGAGGCGGGGTAATCCTTCTTTTCTAAAAAAAATGCTAACTTGATTTGAAACATTTGCATGCACTGAAGTGATAAGTTCCTCTTTTCAGATTACAAGATTAGCCGGTGCGGAGACAAACTTTGCAGCTTTTGTCCAGCATATTGGAGTCCTTTCACTTGATATCTCGTAAGTGAAAAATATGTTTGATGGCTTATAAGCCTAAAACTTTCTCCTTTTTTATGCCACTAGCACAAATGCCCGTGCGTTGTAACGAGAGACATTGTTATACGTCTCATGCCTCACTAATATCCGTCCGTCTTATCTCCTCTTTCCAGTCCGCCACACATCCGTGCGTTGCAATAGGATAAAAACTACCCGCACTCCTATGGTATTTGTAAAAAAGAAATGTATTGCAACATGATAGAAATACACAGCACTCCATATGGCCAAGTGATCCCATTTTAAATATCTCAATAGGTCATCGACATTTTTCTTTTGCGCTCCATATAATTCCGTTTTAATTAGAGAGTGTTCCTTCCTTGTTTCTCTGACTCAAATTGGTGTATGACTTCCTCTTTTCCACTCGACATGCATGGGGTGTATCTTTCCAAATCCCCATGTCGACTATTAAAAGATTTAACTTGCCATAGTATTCGCATTAATACATTAACCTATTATATATAAGAAGTCATTGTTGGTTAAAAAGAGAAAAATAGACAAAAACATCTTCCAAAAACCAAGCCATTTATTTGGTGGACCATTTATGAAAATTTACAATGTGATTTGACCAGATAAAAGAAATATATGATAGAAAATAATAACACCTAAAAGCAAAACATTAGGAACTTCATTTGGCAGACCTTTATTATAGCAAATCATCATCATTAGATGGTCTACTTGCAAAAGAAGAATATTTGATGACCAAAATTGTACACAAAGGCTCTAAGTATGTAAAAAACATTAGATGTGCCCAGGTAATAAGGGCATGTACAATGTTTGATAAGGTAGTCTTATTTTAAGTTTTGCATGTAATTTAGAGATGACAAAAAAAATGTCTATAATAGGTCATCTCTTAGCCTTATCTTCAATAACTAGCAATTCCTAAAAATGTGGTGAGACATATTGTGCTAAGAGATCATCTCTTGTCTTATCTTAAATAAGAGAAGACAAGTCTTCTCTTATAAGTTACAAGTCTTCTCTTATAAGTTACTAGAAGAACGCCCGTGCGTTGCAACGGGGCCACATTAACTTTAAGAGTTCAATATTAATATTCTCATACATATCAATCCTTCTTCTCCTTCCGTCTGCCACCGAGACAGGGACCTAGACTTTGTGCTGCTCTTATTGATTTCAAACCCAGACGAGATGGGGTGGTGGGAGGGGGGACGAAAAAACCCAGACGAAACAAAGGAGAAGGAGAGCCTCATCAGTAGCATCATGGTGAATTTCAAACCTAGCGTTGTGCTCCGCCCAACGAACATGGACGCCGCCGCCGGCGGCCCGGTGGAGCTCGAACCCGAGAGACTCTGCTGCTTGCTGGGAGGGGTCGGGGAGGGTCGGAGCACATGAGCATTGACGTGAAGACAGAGTAGGCCGGGGAGATTACTGTGCACGCCGCACAGCGACTTGGACCTCGGAGGGCCTTAGCTCTGTCAGGAGGAGGTCCCGAGTTCCTGCCGAGGACAGCCTGACGGGGGAGACGCACGGCCGCTCGCGCTGCCCGCAACGCGACCACGCCCTGCCCTAGGGTTCTGCGACGGCGGCAGCGTCGTCCACAGCCACACCCTCTCTGAGTCCTGCCCTGAACTGGGGTTCCGAGATGGCGGCGGTGGCGGAGGTCTCTGAGGTTGGAGAGGGGCAAGATGTAGGACGGCGGAGGCTGGAGCCTGGAGCGATGGCGGCGTTTCGGGATTGCAGGCAGGGGGACGTGCGAGGTGAGTGTTTTTTTCACCGGTTTATGTTGTGTTGCCTGCACGGATATATAGGAGAACAAATAGGTGGATTATAATTCCTTCCATTGTATAAGTGCTGGGAAAGGAAGCGAGGGACAAAAATCAATCGAGGGGCCTTTAAGAGTAGAGATTAGTTAATTGGATTTTTCTTTAAAGTCTGTTATTTGTTTTCTTAAAATTTATTATATGTTTCCTAAATCAAATTGCATTGATGGGATGGATCGATTGATTTGGATAGTCTATTATTTGTTTCCTTCACATCCATTATATGTTTCCTAAAGCAAATTGCATTGATGAGATGGATCGTTTGATTTGGATGGATCGATTGATTTGTTTCCTTAAAATTGGATTTTTTTTAAAGTCTGTTATTTGTTTCCTTAAAATTTATTATATGTTTCCTAAATCAAATTGCATTGATGGGATGGATCGATTGATTTAGATAGTCTATTATTTGTTTCCTTCACATCCATTATATGTTTCCTAAAGCAAATTGCATTGATGAGATGGATCGTTTGATTTGGATGGATCGATTGATTTGTTTCCTTAAAATTGGATTTTTCTTTAAAGTCTGTTATTTGTTTCCTTAAAATTTATTATATGTTTCCTAAATCAAATTGCATTGATGGGAGGGTGACGCATGGAAAGTTATGATCCGTTAAGATTTTTTTCGTTGTGTGAGAGGGTGACGCGAAACTAAACCAGTGGGGTAGGGGAGGGACGAAAAAACCAGCGAAATGAAACGGGTGGGAGGTGGGAGGAAGTACCAAAGAAGTACCAAAAAAACCGGGTGAGGTGGGACGAAAAAAACCTGGAAGCGTTGATGGGATGGATCGATTATTGGATAGTCTATTATTTGTTCCTTCACATCCATTATATGTTTCCTAAAGCAAATTGCATTGATGAGATGGATCGTTTGATTTGGATGGATCGATTGATTTGTTTCCTTAAAATTGGATTTTTTTTAAAGTCTGTTATTTGTTTCCTTAAAATTTATTATATGTTTCCTAAATCAAATTGCATTGATGGGATGGATCGATTGATTTAGATAGTCTATTATTTGTTTCCTTCACATCCATTATATGTTTCCTAAAGCAAATTGCATTGATGAGATGGATCGTTTGATTTGGATGGATCGATTGATTTGTTTCCTTAAAATTGGATTTTTCTTTAAAGTCTGTTATTTGTTTCCTTAAAATTTATTATATGTTTCCTAAATCAAATTGCATTGATGGGAGGGTGACGCATGGAAAGTTATGATCCGTTAAGATTTTTTTCGTTGTGTGAGAGGGTGACGCGAAACTAAACCGGTGGGGTAGGGGAGGGACGAAAATAACCAGCGAAATGAAACGGGTGGGAGGTGGGAGGAAGTACCAAAGAAGTACCAAAAAAAACCGGGTGAGGTGGGACGAAAAAAACCTGGAAGCGAGACTACCAACTGCTCCATTAGGAGTAGAGATTTCCTTCACATCCATTATATGTTTCCTAAAGCAAATTGCATTGATGAGATGGATCGTTTGATTTGGATGGATCGATTGATTTGTTTCCTTAAAATTGGATTTTTTTTAAAGTCTGTTATTTGTTTCCTTAAAATTTATTATATGTTTCCTAAATCAAATTGCATTGATGGGATGGATCGATTGATTTAGATAGTCTATTATTTGTTTCCTTCACATCCATTATATGTTTCCTAAAGCAAATTGCATTGATGAGATGGATCGTTTGATTTGGATGGATCGATTGATTTGTTTCCTTAAAATTGGATTTTTCTTTAAAGTCTGTTATTTGTTTCCTTAAAATTTATTATATGTTTTCTAAATCAAATTGCATTGATGGGAGGGTGACGCGTGGAAAGTTATGATCCGTTAAGATTTTTTTCGTTGTGTGAGAGGGTGACGCGAAACTAAACCGGTGGGGTAGGGAAGGGACGAAAATAACCAGCGAAATGAAACGGGTGGGAGGTGGGAGGAAGTACCAAAGAAGTACCAAAAAAACCGGGTGAGGTGGGACGAAAAAAAATCTGGAAGCGAGACTACCAACTGCTCCATTAGGAGTAGAGATCTCTCCTCCACCTCATCATTTATCCTACGTGATACTCCTAAGATAGCACCATTGTACATGCCCTAAGTATGTTCACGTCCAAATGCATACTACTTCCTTTCTTATTATTTATCTCTTTTTTGCCTTATTTATTTCCTTTCTTTCTTTATTTGTCTCAATTTCTTTCCTTCACTTTCTTTTGTCTCCATTCATTTCGTTCATTTTTTTGTCTCCATTCCTTTCTTGCCTTAATTGTTGCACGTCTTCCTTATTTTCTTTGTCTCAATCCTTTCTTTCCTCTTTGATTATTTTTAATTTCTAAGACGGCTACTTAATACCAGGAAACTGAAAAAAAAATGGGAAGAATTCTATGTCAGCGGGCGAGGTGGGATTTAGTCTAACAACAGAGTTTGTGCAGCATTGATGGGCCGGCCCATAGTCCCCATCTAATCGTCCAATACATATGAGTTTTATCTCTGTTTACGAACATAAGAGATCCCTGATGGGCTGGCTAGCGCGTGTCCTATCTGCAGGATGGTCTTGAGTTCGATCCCCCGTGGGAACAAAAAATATTTAGCGACAATTTCTTAGCGTCGGACGCCGTACGAAAGAATAGAGAAAATCTGACGGACGATTTTGGTAAATAAACGACGTACGAAAGAAAATAGAAGGACTAAAAAAATGGAGAAACAATCCTTCTTTTAATATCCAGTAGCAGCACCAACACTAATGAATCCTAAAAACTCTAAAATTATAGTAGCTGATTCAGTTAAAGTTGCTCTATAAACGTTTTTGTTTTGTAGCTGATTCAGTTAACCACGACATGAGCTCGAGCTCAGGGTCACGTGTGCTCCTTTCCCTATTTTTCTCTCAACCTAGTACTACACGTCGTTGCTAAATAGCACTAATAAATGAGACTTGGAATATTTCAGTTAAAGTTGGATGCCCAAGAAAAGGAATTTTTCTCAACCTCTCTGTCACGTGCAAATAAAAAGAGCAATAGAGTGAGAAAGATATGGAGATGGAAAATATTATTATCTTTATCTATCCCTCAGATGTACTACAAGCAGTGTCGAGTTATACAAGAGAATACGTTCAACGAAGTCCGAGACAACCGAGCGAATCGGTGCCCTTGCGTCACCCCGCGCGGGCGACATCCCTAGTGTCGCCACCTCCTTTGCTTCCTGGCTCCTTCCTCGCCGCTGCCTGAGACATCCACCGGGGAAGCCCAAGGCGTTACCGAGGAAGGTGGTGGTGGCCCCTCTGCTGCTCCGCCTCTCCCGAAGAGGGTATCGGGCTCCTGGGCGGTGGCCCCGTGCTGGAATGAAGCCACCAGTCACGATGCAAGGTTGCTCTATAAACGTTTTTGTTTTGTAGCTGATTCAGTTAACCACGACATGAGCTCGAGCTCAGGGTCACGTGTGCTCCTTTCCCTATTTTTCTCTCAACCTAGTACTACACGTCGTTGCTAAATAGCACTAATAAATGAGACTTGGAATATTTCAGTTAAAGTTGGATGCCCAAGAAAAGGAATTTTTCTCAATCTCTCTGTCACGTGCAAATAAAAAGAGCAATAGAGTGAGAAAGATATGGAGATGGAAAATATTATTATCTTTATCTATCCCTCAGATGTACTACAAGCAGTGTCGAGTTATACAAGAGAATACGTTCAACGAAGTCCGAGACAACCGAGCGAATCGGTGCCCTTGCGTCACCCCGCGCGGGCGACATCCCTAGTGTCGCCACCTCCTTTGCTTCCTGGCTCCTTCCTCGCCGCTGCCTGAGACATCCACCGGGGAAGCCCGGGGCGTTACCGAGGAAGGTGGTGGTGGCCCCTCTGCTGCTCCGCCTCTCCCGAAGAGGGTATCGGGCTCCTGGGCGGTGGCCCCGTGCTGGAATGAAGCCACCAGTCACGATGCAAGGTGGCAAGGCATGGACCGGAGTTGGTCGGGCGTGCGTGTGGCAAGATTTGTGATACAGCGGGTCATTTTGTATTGTCGGCACCGTTTTGTGCACGGGGGGACCTTCACTATAACGACTACACAAGAACCCCCGTCTTACATTGTGAAAAATGCATACCCCACATGAGGGCACCTTCTTATAAGAGGGTGCACGAGAACCTTCTCTATAAGGTAGTTATTGTATGAGGAACCCTCTTTGTTACCTTTTTACGATGTGTGCGCTTTAAATCAGATGTTGTCCATTTTTGACCCTCGGTCTAGGTTTTTTACCATGTGTGTGCATTACATCAGATGTTAAAGGACTAAATAGGAGGGGCCAACAATTAGCTACATATAGCATCACCACAATGCTTACACAAGAACCTCCATTTTACATTGTCAGAACCATGCATACCAACCGGAGGGCAACTTTTGTGTGTGCATGAGAACCTTCTCTATAAGGTGGCCGTTGCACAAGAACCTCTGTTTTGTATTTTTGAAACCATCAGTGCACGAGGAACCTTCGCTATAAATTTCTTACGATGTGTGCACGAACGCCCCAGATGTTAAATGACTAAAGTGGGACGGAGAACCGATTAGCTAGATATAGCATCACTGCAATGCTTAAACAAGAACCTCCGTTTGATATTTTCAAAACCATGCATACCAACCGGAGGGCAACTTTTGTGTGTGCACGTCAGCATGGCCCACTGTGGACCGCAGCGACCCCACAAATATCCCCGCTTGACAAAGCCTAGACCTCGGTCCACTTAGTCCACTCCACTTTCTCTGTCCCCTCCTTTTCCCAATCTGATCTATAGATTCTGACTGCAACAGCTCTGGCTCCGGCAGTGACGACTCCAACGTGGATGCGGTCGCTCTCCGCATCACACTGCACCAGCGTCATAGTGCGGGCGATGCTGTCAGGCCCTTCCATCCGGCGCGCAGCATCGACGGCAACTCCGCCTGCTCCTCCACTCTAGGTACTCCGCTCCTCCCGTTCTCAACCACCTCTGGAAGGCGTCCATGACCACCGTTCGGTTATTCATTCATAATTGTTCTTTTCTCTTATATCAACTCTATAAACTTATATTTCGACTGAGGTTAACCACATCTAGTGTTGACAACCTAGATTAAATCCTAATCCGTGTATCCATAGACACCCTCCTACATACACAAACAAACAAAATTTTCCTCCGACCTCTCAACCAGCAACTCTTAAACGTCTGGCGGGCCAAGTCCAAGCGCATGACTACCTTCAAGCCGGCCAGAGGCGGTGCGGTGCGGGGTGGAGGACACAACGAAACAACGATGCCAAACGGAGGAGGCAACCGAGTGTCTGCAAACATGCATGGGTATGGATGTCGCTATGCCACATAGGCCTTCCTCATTTGGCTCGACGATGACTATGGCGCGAACAACGATGAAGGTGTTGGTTGCCTCCAAGGTCATGCCTACGACGGACTTGAATTTATGTCGAACTCATTTAATTTTCATTGGTTTGCATGTAATGTAATGTACTTTGTTAAATTTCATCATATTTCATGTTCCATTCATTTGAAATGGCCAAACATTTGATGATCACGGTTGAACGGACTCCACCCCATTCGCAAAAAAAGAAGAATGGACTCCACCCGGCCGGATGTTCACAAACACGTTTGAACGTCCTAGACTTGTGTCCAAAAGCATCATGGTGGTAAATACTCATGTCAAAAATCATCATGCAGGTAATAGGTAGCGTTCACTAAATGTACATAACGTTCCAATTTGATAGTAGCCCAGGAGTGAATAAATACTTTGGTATTTATCATCTTGAAAACAAAAAATACTTCTAATCAACAACGGTGTCTTTGCGTTCCTTGCTCTACGAGCCTGATACACCGGTCAACTGTCTTATTCATTTCGATGCAAGGGTTCCTCCGAGTCAGAGTCAACAGTGTCTTATTACTGAAGAGGGAAATGCAGTTTGGTCCTTTCCATGCATGGTGTTACCGCAGTGTGGCCACTGTTTTGGGTACCGCTCGGAATTTCGTGATCTCGAGCGATTACCATGTTTACCGCTACCCCACGAAAAACTCTCATACCGAGCAAAAAAATCGAGTTTTTTGAAAAATTTGAATTCAAATGCTCAACGTGTAGATAAATAGAGGGCATCTTTGATGTTTCAGATGCTCTACTTATGACGTAGTTGCAAAGGCAGGCTCTCTGGAGCTGTGAGTCATGGGTTCGAGTCTCCCTCCTTCCTTTTTCTTTTCTTTTTCAGAATGCCAAAGTAAAAAACTAAAAATGTTGTGAAATTCTGGTAGAGCCAGGAGTCGAACTCAAGATCTGTGTGCGAGCTGCAGCGGAGGGTGCGTGTGAACTGCCAGTATGCTAGGGGAAACCTAGCATTCTAAAAGTGTTAAAAAGTTTTCTATATCAACTTCGATATTTGAATTCAAACTTTGATTTTAAATTTCGTCCGATTTTTTTCGGTATTTCGTGGTTACCGTGGTAACCGTGAATTCTGGTGCCCTTCGAGAAAAAAGTTCCGTTTGGGATCCAAAACCAACATATATATATATATATATATATATATATATATATATATATATATATATATATATATATATATATATATATAGGACAACACTATTCTAATCCCAGGATTAGAATAGTTATTTGGATCACAGTAGCCCCTATATAGGGCCCGACAGGGCCCTACCTGTAACACCCTCGATGCGACTATAGCTCCCATGTGTCGAGGCACGACTTAGAGACATAATCGCATTGAAGGCATATGTCGCAAGTTAGGCAATCTTCACAACATCCCATGTAATATAAATAATAAAGGGGAGATAACATAGTTGGCTTAGACTTGCCACGTCAATCAAGTACATAAATAACATTACATGATCCAAACACTCATGGCCCGACTACGGCGCCAAAATAAAAGAGAACCAACATGCGACACAGTCCAGATCACCCCCAATTGGGCACCACTACTGATGATCAGGAAAAGAAACATAGTAACGTTGAGAGTCTTCGTTGAACTCCCACTTGAGCTCAAGCGCATCTCCTGGAGCGTAATCATCAGGCCCTGCATCTGGTGTAATAGTAATCTGTGAGCCACAGGGACTCAGCAATCTCGCACCCTCGCGATCAAGACTATTTAAGCTTATAGGTATGGCAAGGTAAAATATGTGGAGCTGCAGCAAGCGACTAGCAAAATATGGTGGCTAACTTATTCGCAAAAGAGAGCGAGAAGAGGAGGCAAAGCGCGAGCGAGAAACTAGAGAACAACCTGCGCAAACATTACTCCAACACCATGTCCACTTCCCGGACTCCGCCGAGAAGAGGCCATCACGGTAACACACTCAGTTGATTCATTTTAATTAATTAAGGTTCAAGTTATCTACAACCGAATATTAACAAATTCCCATCTGCCCATAACCGCGGGCACGGCTTTCGAAAGTTCAAAACCCTGCAGGGGAGTCCCAACTTAGCCCATGACAAGCTCTCACGGTCAACGAAGGAATAGACCTCCTCCCAAGACGTTCCGATCAGACTCGGTATCTCGGTTCTTCAAGACACTTCGATAGGTTAAAACAAGACCAGCAACACCGCCCGAATGTGCCGACATATCCCGATAGGAGCTGCACATATCTCTTTCTCAGGGCACACTCAGATTGTCCAAACTTCCGGTAGGCCAGCCCAGAGTTGCCTCTGGTAGCCACCGGCGGCTGACGAGTTGGACCAACACTCAGAGGAGCACTGGCCCGGGGGGTTTAAAATAAGATGACCCTCGGCTCCGGAAACCCAAGGGAAAAAGAGTCTAGGTGGAAAATGGTAAAACCAAGGTTGGGAATTGCTGGAAAAGCTTTAATCAAGGCGAACTATCAAGGGGTTCCCATTATAACCCAACCGCGTAAGGAACGCAAAAATCCGGGAACATAACACCGATATGACGGAAACTAGGGCGGCAAGAGTGGAACAAAACACTAGGCGAGAGGCCGAGCCTTCCACCCTTTACCAAGTATATAGATGCATTAAGATAACAAGATAATATAATGATATCCCAACAAGTAAATAAATGATCCAACAAGGAACGGCCTCCAATCTTCACCTGCAACTAGCAACACTATAAGAGGGGCTGAGCAAAGCGGTAACATAGCCAATCAACGGTTTGCTAGGACATGGTGGGTTAGAGGTTTGACATGGCAATTTGGGAGGCTTGAAAGCAAAAGGTAGGCATCATAGAATTGGCATAGCAAAAGAGCGAGTAAACTAGCATAGAAAAGATAGTAGTGATTTCGAGGGTATGATCATCTTGCCTGCACAGTTGTTAGAGTTGACTGGATCCTCGAAAGCAAACTCAACGGACTCCTCGTTAGCGAACTCGTCTCCCAGCTCTACCCAAACAAGACAAACAAGCAACAAGCACACGATCAACCACGTGCAAGACTCAAACAATATGATGCAAAGATGATATGCTATGCGGGATGCGATGCGGGATGCATATGTAAGATTTGACAGGAAATGCAAGAACCTGGACTCAACTTAGAAATCCAAGTGTGCCACTGGAAAGATGAGATTAAATTGCTTGAAAACGATATAAAGAACGCTGGAATCGGAGTTACGGTTTGGAAATGGCAAGCGATTCAAATATGACACCGGTCTGCGATTTACAGCAAGTAGGCATCTAAATGCAATGAGATGAACATGCTACAGCACCCAAACATGACAAGAAAATATATGGCAGGGATGCATTCAAGATGCTTAACAAAAGTCTAGCACTCAGCTACGGCCAATTCATTCATTAACAGGTTCAAACAAGCATGGCAAAAATGCATATGGCAAACAGATCTCAGACTTAGTGAAATTAACACTTGTCTGGAATTTCAGATCAGGTAGCACTCTTCGGAGCAACAAAACTATATGCTACATGACCTGAACATGGCAAAGTAAAGCATGGCATCGAGCTACTCAAAGAGATTAACAAAAGTCCCTTAGTGACCTTGAGCCAAAAGGGATCGGAAAATACAATTGCAAGCATGTGAACATAGCAAAAACACAATCAGATCACAGACTTAGTGAAAACTGGAGCATGCTGAAAACAGATATCAAGTAGGCATGTTTACGAGCTCGATGCACTCACTACGGAGCAATTCATGATAATCTAAGCATACACCCATCAAGACTACACAAAATGCAAGCTAGACATGGCAAGCACAATAGCATAGCATGCACGGATCAACTACAACATCATCGGCAAAAATTGCAAACAAGTTGACAATCTGCCCAGATTCACAAAGTAGCAAAAGTAGAGCTCGATTGACTCAAGCTAGGGTGCTCCATAATTGCAAACAAAGACATGGATGGATAGAGCACTACAATATTATCAAAACATCCTTACTGGTCATCCTCAAAAGAGGCACAGATCACTAGGAAATAACATGAACATATGGCATCATGAGATAAACAGATCAAGGACTTAGTGGAATTGCTAAGTCCCTGAAATCAGAATTAACAAGTGCACCACTTTGCAAGCTTGTGCAAGTCACCACACACATCACAAAAATACATGGGTTGCACCTCTAGAAAGATGACAAAACCCTTAACAAAACATATGTAGAGTACATGGGCATAGCATGCACACATTAATTATGGCAAAAATGACAAAAACCTAAATGGAGCAGCAGATCTGACAATTATCTCAAGTAGCCCTCTTCTAACAGCATTTCGGGCATCAACATGAACTCAAATGAAAATGATGCAATGGAATGAAATTATGTACTCTCTGAGATGAACATTTTGATATGCTATATACCAAAAACGGAGCTACAGATGCAAAGTTACGAGGCCATGAACATGAGCACTTGGATCTGAGAATTTGGGACTTAGAAGAAATTTCGACCTCCGGAACTAGGGTTTGACCCGGCACGCGAACCGAGGCGAAATCCGGCGAGGCGGCGGCGGCTCCGGCGAGGGGAGTCGAGGGAAGGAGGTGAGGGAGAGGCGAGGCTGGCCATTCCCGGCCGGATCTGGCGGCGGAGATGGCGGTGGCGGCCGGCGGGGACCTCGGGCGGCGCGGGCGAGCTTCGCGGCGGCGGCGGCGGGGCGGTGGCGCGCGACGCGGCGGCGTGCGGCGGCCGGGCGGGGCCGGGCGCGAGGAGGCGGGGCGAGGGAGCGGGGAGGCGGCGGCCGGGCCCGGGAGGGCCTCCCGCGGGCTCGGGCGGGCCTCCGGCGGCGACGATGAAGTGGGGCTCGCCCGGGCCACGTGGCGGTCGGTGGCTGGCTGCGGCGATTTTGTCCGGCCCGGACGGACGTGTCCGGCCCGGACGGACGTGTCCGGCCGGCGCGGAGGCGATATTTAGGGTTTCGGACGAGGGGGATCCGAATTTGGAAAGGGGAGGGGGGTTTAAATAGGCATAGAGGGAGCTAGGAGAGTCCAAATGAGGTGCGGTTTTCGGCCACGTGATCGTGATCGAACGATCCATATGATGGAGAAGGCTTAGGTGGGTTTTGGGCCAAATTGGAGGGGTGTTGGGCTGCAACACACACGAGGCCTTTTCGGTCCCTCGGTTAACCGTTGGAGTATCGAACAAAGTCCGAATGGTACAAAACTTGACAGGCGGTCTACCGGTAGTAAACCAAGGCCGCTTGGCAAGTCTCGGTCCAATCCGGAAATGTTTAATCCCACACACGAAAGAAAGGTAGAAATGACCACCGGAGGAGAACGAAGCGCCGGAATGCAAAACAGACAACGGGGAAAAAGCTCGAATGCATGAGACGAACACGTATGCAAATGCAATGCACATGATGACATGATATGAGATGCATGACAACGATAACAACACATGGAGACAAAGACCCGAACCCGAGAAAATAAAATAACTTAACGCCGAAAACGGCAAGAGTTGGAGTACAAATTGGGAAAGTTACATCCGGGGTGTTACAACACTCCACCACTACAAAAGGATCTCGTCCCGAGATCTAGGACTGAAAGAACGCCGAGTACTCAGAATGGAGGTGATCCTTGCATTCCCAGGTAGCTTCACGGTCAGAATGGTGTGACCACTTGACTTTGAGAAATTTGATTGACTTGTTGTGAGTCTTGTGTTCAGTCTCTTCAAGAATAGCAACTGGGTGATCACGATAGGAGAGATATTCTTGGAGCTCAATGTCCTCGAAGTTGACGGTGTGGTGAGGAGTCTTGAAGCACTTTCAAAGCTGAGAGACATGGAACACGTCATGAACATTTGCAAAGTTTGAAGGAAGCTCGAGTTGATAGGCGAGGTCGCCTCTCTTGCTGACAATCTTAAAAGGTCCCACGTATCTGGGGGCAAGATTCCCTTTGATGCCGAAGCGACGAGTACCTTTCATAGGAGAGACGCGGAGGTAAACATGATCTCCGATCTCGAAAGCCAAATCACGGTGCTTACTATCATAGTAGCTCTTCTGGCGGGATTGGGCTGCTTTGAGGTTATCACGAATGACTTTGCACATCTCCTCTGCCTCTGTGATTAAGTCATTACCCAAAAGCTGACGTTCACCGGTTTCAGACCAGTTGAGAGGGGTACGGCACTTCCTGCCATACAGAATTTCAAATGGGGCCTTGCCCGAACTTGCTTGGAAACTATTGTTGTAGGAGAATTCAGCATAAGGAAGACAATCCTCCCACTTCATGTCGAAGGAGATCACACAAGCTCTAAGCATATCTTCAAGAATCTGGTTGACACGCTCGACTTGACCGCTAGTTTGAGGATGGAAAGCTGTGCTGAAGTGGATGTCGGTGCCCATGGCCTTCTGAAAAGAATCTCAAAACTTGGATGTAAAGATGCTGCCACGGTCTGAAGAGATCACTTGTGGAATACCGTGCAGAGAGACAATACGAGAGGTATAGAGTTCCTCCAATTGAGCTGCAATAATCGACTCTTTGATAGGCAGAAAGTGAGCCACTTTGGTGAGTTTGTCAATGACAACGAATATAGCATCATTGCCACGCTTGGACTTTGGAAACCCAGTCACGAAGTCCATCTCAATGTGGTCAAACTTTCATTCTGGAATGGCAAGAGGTTGGAGGAGACCTGCTGGCCTTTGGTGTTCTGCCTTCACTCTTCTGCAGACATCACATTCATTCACGAATTGAGCGATCTCGTGCTTCATTGGAGTCCACCAATAAGCTTGCTTGAGGTCCTGATACATCTTCGTGCTCCCAGGGTGGATGAAGAGGAGAGAATTGTGAGCCTCGTTCATGATCACTTTATGAAGGTCACCTTTGGGTACAACAATTCGATCCTCGAAGAAAAGAGTATCCTTGTCATCAAGGCGGTAGCACTTGTACTTGGGTTGACCCTTGGCAATCCCAATCTTCACCTTTTTCACCATAGCATCAAGAATCTGGGCTTGGCGAATCTGGTCTTCCAAGGTAGGAGAGACTAGAAGGTTGGCGAGGAAACCTTGAGGAAAAACTTGCAGATTAAGTTTGCGGAAAGCTTCACAGAGCTTGGGTTGATAAGGTTTAAGAATCAGACTGTTGCAGTAAGCCTTTCTCCTCAATGCGTCAGCAATCACATTGGCCTTGCCTGGAGTATACTCGATACTCGGATTATACTCTTGAATCATTTCGACCCATCGAGTTTGCCTGAGGTTGAGATTAGGCTGAGTGAAGATGTACTTGAGACTCTTGTGATCAGTGAAAATGTCCACTTTTCTTCCCAATAGAAGATGTCTCCAAGTCAAAAGAGCATGCACAACTGCCGCCAACTCGAGATCATGAGTGGGGTAGTTCTTCTCATTAGGCTTCAACTGGCGAGAGGTATAAACAACAACTTTCTTCTCTTGCATCAATACTGCGCCAAGACCTTGGAGAGAGGCATCACAAAAGACCTCGTACGGTTTGGATTCATTAGGCGGAGTCAGAACTGGAGCAGTGATCAATTTCTCTTTCAAAGTGTTGAAAGCAATGTCACATTCCGGAGACCAAACGTACTTGACGTGCTTCTGGAGAAGATTTGAGAGAGGCTTCGCGATCTTAGAAAAGTTTTCAACGAATCTTCGGCAATAGCTTGCGAGACCGAGGAAGCTACGGAGTTGCTTCACGTTCTGAGGAGGTTCCCAATTCACAATTGCAGACACCTTCTCAGGATTCACGGCAATGCCCTTGGCAGAGATGATATGACCAAGATAAAGAACCTCATCGAGCCAAAATTCACACTTGGAGAACTTGGCGTAGAACTGATGTTCCCTGAGCTTATCAAGAACCAAACGCAAGTGCTTGGCATGATCTTCCTTGTTCTTCGAGTAAATCAGAATGTCGTCGAGATAGACCAAAACGAAGTCATTGGTGTAGGCGTTGAAGATGAAGTTCATCATGCAAGAGAACGTCGGAGGAGCGTTGACGATGCCAAAAGACATGATAGTGTATTCATATGAACCATAGCTTGTCCTGAAAGCCATCTTGGGAATATCTTGCTCACGGATTCGAATCTGATGATAACCCATACGGAGATCGAGCTTGGAGAATACTTGGGCACCTTTTAGTTGTTCGAACAGCTCGTTGATGTTGGGAAGTGGGTATTTGTTCTTGATGGTCTTCTTGTTCAATGGACGGTAATCAACACAAAGTCAGTCTGTTCCATCCTTCTTCTTCACAAAAAGAACACCACAACCCCACGGAGAAGAACTGGGCCGGATGAGACCCATTTTCTCTTGAATATCGAGTTGCTTCTTCATCTCCTTCAACTCTCCAGGTCCGAGCTTGTAAGGACGCTTGCACAGAGGTTCCGTGCCAGGCTCAAGATCAATAATGAATTCAACTGGCCGGTGCGGAGGCATTCCTGGAAGCTCTTCTGGAAAGACGTCTTGATATTCGCAAAAGACTAGAATTTGAGAGATGGCATCGAGTTCACCCTTCTCATTTAGAGAAAACAGACGGATGGTATTATCCCGAGCAGGAAAGACAATTACATCCTCAGACGAATGAGTCAATTGAATCTGCCTGGCTGCACAATCAAGCTGAGCCTTGTGCTTAGAAAGCCAATCCATTCCGAGAATAAGATCAATAACTGAGTTACCAAGAACCATTGGAGAAGCTAGAAACTTGAAATCACCCATCATGATAGAAATATCCAGAATCTCGTGGTTAGCGAGCAAACATTTACCCGGAAAGACAACTACTAACGGTTTATGCATAACTTGGGAAGTCAACTCATGCTTAGATGCAAAAGGCTTCGAGATGAAACAATGTGAAGCACCAGTGTCAAAAAGTACTCTTGCAGGAACATCGTTAACAGGAAGGTTACCCATAATCACATCTGACGAGTCCTCTGCCTGAGCTGCGTTCATCAAATTGACCTTGGCGTGCTTGGGGTTATGCTTGACCACAGCTGTACTTGCCGATCTGACAGGAGGAGGAGGAAGACGCCTCTGGTTGAAACACTTGTTGGCATAGTGACCCTTCTGTTGGCACTTGTTGCACGTGACCTCTGAAAGCAGACGGTGATACGGAGCACTCGATCTTGGAGCTTGAGACGAAGTCTTGTTCTGAAAGTGTCGTGGATTTGTCACGGCAGATGTCCTAGCAGAAGGACTTAGTCGTGGAGCCATCGCCACGGGTTTACTTGAAGGGGTTAAAGTGGACACAAAGACACGAGGGTTTTATACTAGTTCGGCCCCTTCGATGAAGGTAAAAGCCTACGTCTACTTGTGTTGGAATTGATATGATCTCGATGGCTAGGGAGCAAACAAGCTTCGCCTAGGCTCGAGTTGTGGTTGTCTGTCTTGAACCGCCACCGGGTCGTCCCCTTATATACACGGGTGACGCCCGTCGGTCCATAGAGTCCTAACCGGTTCATACTCGTATTCCGGTTGGTATCTCTCTATTCCTTACTTACAATACAAGTCATACATCAGGCCGGTTTACGGCTACCTGTTCTAACCGACTACAGGCCTTGGGCCTTCATCTGTTTACGCCACTAATGAAGTTAACCCGGCCCAAGTAGGCCGGTTTACGCCTAGTGGTAATATCCCCAACATTAGGCCCCAGATTGATTTGAACTGGTTCATGTCAATCCTTCACACCATCTTGCGTCTTGGATATCTTCTGTTAATTGGCAAATCTCCATGTCGTCATCACTTTTGGTTGCTGTAAACCGGCATGACGTCATCAGTTTTGGTTACTGTAAAATGGCATGACATCATTATGAAATTCATAACGCCCTCTTAATGACAGCTCCTGGATTCGCGCGTTTGACCTAGCTCGGTTGCCTTATAAATAAGACCGAAGGGTCATTTCCTTTCTCTTCCCCTTCGTCCCTTCTTCTTCTTCTTCCTCACGTCGCCGGCTTTGGAGCTCCGCCACCACTGTCGACCTCTGCCTCGTCTCGGGCCGCTGCATCAACCTGAACGTACTAGAGTGTTGCGGCGTCTTTCCACATCTTCTCCGTTCCCGGTAAGTTATCTCTCCTTCTTAACCTAGATCTGTTCTTAGGGTTCCATGTTCTTGCTATGTTCATTGCGCGTTCATAGCTATTCTCTGACCTTGAATGCATCTGTGAACTCTTGCTGTGCTTAGTAGCGATCCCTTTAGCATCCGCTTGCTATTTCTCATCCAAGCTCATAGATCTCCCGCACATATCCGCTCAATGGTTCACTTCTGTTTCCGCCTTAGTCTTCAAAATATTTCCTGTTTTTGTGAGCTTGCTGTAGATCCGCGGCTGTAACACGATTTTGTGAAATTTGTTTCTGCATAACTAGTTATCCATAGTTTCAATTGCTTCCGATGCTTAGGCCAGGCGGTTTAACTTCACCATAGAGAAAAAATTGCTAAACCGGTATATATGTCATTAGTCCCCTGGTTGAACCGCCAGAATCCATCTGATGCCACGTTGTAGAAGACCGGTTTATGGGTACTGCCTCCGGTTTACCGTAATTAGATCAACACCTTTTTATCCGGCATGTCCTTGAACCGGATCACCTATTTCTTGTAGATCTCGTCATGGCCAAACAAGTGTACGAGTGCAACTGGGTTCCCTCCCGTGTCACAGAATCACAGCTGGACGATCTAGTCCTGATCGGCGCTTTGGATAGCAAAGATACGATTCACTGGAGGGTTCCTGGAGATGAATGTCCTCCCATGCCCCAGGAAGGAGAGGTCGTGGTCTTCGCAGATCACATGGCCCGGGGCTTCAAACCGCCCGGCTCTAAATTTTATCGGGATGTGTTAGCCAACTTTCAACTCCGTCCACAGGATACTGGCCCCAACTCCGTCACCAATCTATGTCACTTTCAAGTACTTTCTGAGGCATACCTTCAAGAGGAGCCTTCAGTCGAGTTATTTAGAGATCTCTTTCATCTAAACCGCCGTACTGAATTCACCGACGGCCCTAATACCGAACTGGGTGGTATGGCCATTCAGAAGAGGAAGGAAATCACCTATCCCCACGTCAAACTCCATACTCACCCCAAGGAGTGGAACGCAACTTGGTTTTATTGCAAGGATACCTCCCCTGACAATGAAAATCCCTTGCCTGGCTTCCATCCGGAACGGCTCAGTAACACTCACCCTTTTCCACAAAGGCTAAGCGCCAAGGAGAGAATTAAATATGCCCCTCAACTGTCCAAGTTCCGGGCCTTCACGGCCAATGGTTTAACAGGAATAGACCTTGCACGTTGCTGGATATCATGGAGCATTCTGCCCCTAAGCCGGCGCCCTGGTTTGATGTGCGAATATACTGGCAGTGTCGATGACCCACTCCGACATATAAAAATCCAGGTCTCCGACAACGAAGTCACAGAATCTGTAAAGAAGATGTTGAATGAACCGGAGCACCTCTGTGCTCAAACCGGTCTGCTTCCTTATTGCACCACCAACGAACCGCCAGCAGTAAGATTTTACTTGCTTTATTATTGAACCTGTTACTGCTTTATCTGTCTGACCTTTAATTATTGTTGATCCAGAGTGATAATCCGTTTTGGAGCAAGAAGCTTTCACAAGATAAAACGGAGAAGGCAGGGCGGCCAACCCGGCCCAAGACCAAGGCTATCAAGAAACCAGCTCATAAAAGAAAGACCACCGCTTCATCTGACCCAGCCATTGATGATGATGTGGGTAATCCGGATCTTGAGGTAGAACTTGATTCACTTGGCTTACTTTTTACCCGCCTTATTGATGATGATGCTTGTCAGGATGACGCTGAGGCCAGCAATGCGGGCTTCGTTGAGGTAACTATTCTCTCTTCTGATTCAGAAATCTTGCATTTGCCAAAATCTCGCCGGACAAACCGAAAAGTTAAATTTTCTCATCCTCTTGCTTATTTGGATCCCAACTTTCTTATGAAGACCCAGCAACACGAAGCTCGCCGCACAACCCGGCACAGCGGCCAGGTAGTTACTTCTGTCGGTTTACCGAACAATCCGGTTCGAAAACGCCGCTCCGAGGTCTCCGACCTTTTTATTGATTTAAATCCTAAAGCGGGTTTCTTCCGTCAACCTCTTAATCCATCCGACTCCGATTACCAGGTCACTTCTCATTCATCGTCTGGTGAATCGTCGGCCACCCAGCTACCACCTTTGAAAACAGTTGCTGGGTAAGTTAAACCGAACATATGCTTCCAGTATACTGCACAATGGCTTACGCTTTTCCTTGACTTTTTATTTTTCTTTCAGGGCTAAACCGAAACCAAGCAAGAAGGCCCGCCTGGATAGAGCGGCTGAAGAAGATGTGGCCCCAGAACATGACCAAGCACCGGATCATGAAGTGTTTACTTGTGAAGATATCCCCAATGATCCTCCTCTGCAAGACGACGTTATCCCTGAAGAAGGTATTATTCATACTCCAGCCTCTGCTGATCCGCCTGCCAGCTCTGTCCAGATTGAGAAATCCCACACTCCTGCTGACAAACCGGCCGCGCCAACCCAAGTCGGCGAGTCAAAAGATGATGATGTTGTGATTACCGGCGTAGGCCGCTCTGAACCCGGGAATCCTACCACCCTTACCAGGCATACCATCAAAGAGGATTCTTCCCCTTTGAACAAAGGAAAATGGGATGTTGAATTAGAGACATACGCCGCTCTGAATGCTCAAGATCTTCACTCTGGCTATTTAAACCGGCTTTACACTAGCCGTGACTGTGAAGCTGGCCTGGTCAAAATGATGAGGGATAAATTTGAGGTAAATTCCTTATTTCCTTTCTGCCATTGCATTCATCCTTGTAGCCCCCAAGGGCCGGTTTGTGACCTTGGTCAAACCGGGACTTGATCCTGAACATTTTGAAATCCGTCGGCATAACCCTCGAGGGCCGGTCTAACTTAGCATAAGTAAACCGGGGCTCAAAAATAAAAAGCTGTCCTTAGAACATAACTTGTTCAAATAGCTATTAGCCCCCAAGTGCCAAGTTGAATACTTGTATTGAGCTTGGGACTTTGTAATCTAGCAATATACAAAAAATTGAAGGTGCATTAGCCCCCAAGTATCAGGCATATAACTTTGTTATGTGATTGATACTTCCATTTCTTGGATCGCCTGTGCAAAGCTTAAAATGCCATCTGTATGCAGGCTAAGGTGAAAATCAAGGAGGACCGGATTGCCGATTTGCAGGAGGCCCTGAAGACCCAGCAGGCTGAAACAGATAAGGCCAAGCAAGAATTAACCAGCGCTTTGAGCACTGCTGAACGGCTGAAAGAAGGCTTCAAGAAAGAGCGGGCTGACTGGGCCACTGAGAAGGCCGGTTTAACCAAAAGAGCGGAAAATGCTGAAGCGGCCCTTAAACCGGTGGTGGATGAACTGACGGCCGTACAGCGGCAAATACACTCCATGACTGCTGCAATCTTTGGTAAGCTCCTTGTAACTTCTGTGATAAATTTGAATCTGCTGTATCGTAAATCCGGTTTGAGACCATTCCAATCTTGTTGTAGGCACACGTATTGGGCACTTAGGAAATGATGTGCGGAAGAAATTGAAAGCTGCCTACACCTTGGTGGAACAATTGTATACCGGAGCCCAACGGATCATCACCACAGCTTCTCACAACAACCCGGCGCCCTCTTTAATCCAGGACACTCTTAGCAAGTTGTCAATGCTTCCAGCCCGGATTCAGGAGCTGAAAAAATCCGCTGCCCGAACCGGAGCCATCAATGCCTTAATCCGGGCAAAGGCATGGGTGCCCGACTTTGATCCTGTGGAAGCAGCTCAAGGCTATCCCAGTCTGAAAGAAGATGGCTCTGAATTCAACGAAGAAGATTTAAGGGCCATAAACCATGCAGTGTGCCCTCTGGCTTGCCAGCTAGCTGAAGAGGCAGATTTGACGCATTATCAAGCGCAATATAATAATCAAAACAAGCGAGTGCCTGCCCCAACTGTTGAAGCGGAGAATCTGATTCCTCCAATCCGTAAGCACACTTACGCCCCTGATATTGAACCGTCTTCCCTGATCCATGAAGAGGCTGTTTTCCAAGCTTTAATGGGAATTGACTGGACCACTGTTGATTTCCAGCCAATGGGTAGAGACGAGGAAGCTGAAGCGGCGGAGGATGAGGAGCAGGCTTGAACCGGAAGCCGGTTTGAAGAGCTATTTGCAACATCCTTGCAAAAAAAACAATGATTTTGTTTGAGCACCATGCTGCCTTGTAATAGGATAGTTAAAACTTCTGCCTGGAATATGCCTTCGTACATAAGTACTGAAGCTTTTGCTTGAAAAACTTTAATTCATATTTCCTGCAATCAGAAAAATTTGAACTTCGGTGGCGGTTATACCGTCAGCCGGATTATGATCTTGATATGTGTATCAGTAATATAACAAATAGATGATACATAAATACCTGCCATGTTTGAGCATAAAGCTGGCTTTAGCCAAGCCTGAAGCGGTGGTTTTATAAACCATTACCGTCAAAAAGGGAGAAAGTAGCTCCCATACAAACCGTACTGACTTAATACGAGCCCCCTGGTTACTCCATGATGTTAACAGGGAAAAGGTAAACCAGGCAGACTCCTCCGGATTTAAAGGGGGATCAAAAATCATTGGCTGAACCGGAAAAAATATGCTTGTTGACATAAAAGAAATCCAACAAAAGCAAAGAACGAACAAACCATGAAAACAACATGGAAGCAAAGGCAATGATAAAAACCATTTGCAAAAATATGCTATACTGAGCTGTTCAGATGGTATTACCATGGTCGGACAGGATCAAGGCCCCCAATAGGAGTGACAATGATTCAAGTCAGCCAGGTCCCCAAATGACTCGTGGCATATATGCCAGATCAAGAGGTGTGACAATGGTTCGGGTTCGACCATGCCCCCAAGTGATTTTGTGGCCTTAGGCCGACCAAGAGGCGTGACTGGTTCAGACTTGACCATGTCCCCAAATGATCTGGTGGCTGTCGCCTATCAAAGGGTGTTCGTTGGTTCGGACACGACCAAGGCCCCCAGTGATATATAAAAAACAAATGTCAAGGGGTAAATCGGAGGCCGCTTTAAGCAGAACCACTCCGTGTAACCTCGCATGATGAGAAAGACAGAGACCCCGCTTTAGCTGAGGCTCCGGTTTGATATATCAAAGATAATATATACATTGTCATGATATGTACATAGATAGAGCCGATGGCTCAAGTATAGTAAGGCCGAAGATGAGCTATATTCCACGGCCTGTTGGTCTCCTCCTCTGATGTACGTGAGTCTTGATGCCCCCGAATATCAATCAGATAGTATGACCCGTTGTGCAAATTCTTGCTGACCACGAAAGGTCCCTCCCAAGGTGGGGATAACTTGTGCATATCCGTTTGATCTTGGATGAGTCGAAGCACCAAATCTCCTTCTTGAAAAGTTCTGGTTCTAACCCGGCGACTGTGATAGCGACGAAGATCTTGCTGGTAAATCGCCGAACGGGCAGCCGCTATATCACGCTCCTCGTCCAATAGGTCCAAAGCGTCTTGCCGTGCTGTCTCATTGTCTGCTTCAACATAAGCTGCCACACGAGGCGAATCGTGCGGATGTCACTAGGGAGAACTGCCTCTGCTCCATAGACCATGAAAAATGGCGTGTATCCTGTGGACCGGTTTGGCGTAGTATTGATACTCCATAATACATATGGTAGCTCTTCAACCCAACATCCTGGTGTTCTTTGCAATGGGACCATAAGCCGGGGTTTGATGCCTCGCAAGATTTCCTGATTAGCTCGTTCTGCCTGTCCATTGGACTGGGGGTGTGCCACTGACGACACGTCAAGTCGGATGTGCTCACGTTCACAGAACTCCTTCATAGCGCCCTTGGATAAATTGGTACCATTGTCAGTAATGATACTGTGTGGAAAACCAAACCGGAAAATCACCTTCTTGATGAACTGCACCGCTGTTGCTGCATCACACTTGCTGACAGGCTCCGCTTCAACCCACTTGGTAAATTTGTCAACTGCCACCAAAAGGTGGGTTTTCTTATCCTTGGATCTTTTAAAAGGCCCAACCATATCCAGCCCCCAAGTTGCAAACGGCCATGTTATTGGGATCATCCTCAATTCTTGAGCCGGCACATGAGCACGCCTTGAAAATTTCTGACATCCATCACACCGTTTAACCAAGTCCTCCGCGTCAGCATGCGCTGTCAACCAGTAGAACCCGTGATGAAACGCCTTTGCCACCAGAGACTTTGAACCGGCGTGGTGTCCACAATCCCCTTCATGGATTTCTCTTAAGATTTCACAGCCTTCCTCAGGAGAAACACAACGTTGAAACGCCCCTGATACACTGCAATGATGTAATTCACCATTGACAATCGTCATAGACTTGGATCGCCGGACTATCTGCCTGGCCAGAATCTCATCCTCTGGTAACTCTCCCCGGTTCATGTACGCAAGATAAGGAACTGTCCAATCCGGAATAACATGCAGGGCTGCCACCAATTGAGCCTCCAGATCAGGGATAGCCAAATCCACCTCACCTGGGAGCTTGACTGACGGGTTGTGCAACACGTCCAAAAAGACGTTAGGCGGGACCGGTTTACGCTGAGAGCCCAACCGGCTTAAAGCATCCGCCGCTTCATTCTTCCGACCGTCCACATGATCCACTTGATAACCCTTGAAACAACCTGCAATATTATCCACTTCCCAACGATATGCAGCCATGAGCGGGTCCTTAGAATCCCAAGTGCCAGACACCTGTTGAGCCACTAGGTCCGAGTCACCAAAGCACTTAACCCGGCTTAAATTCATCTCTTTAGCCATCCGGAGACCATGGAGCAAAGCTTCGTACTCAGCTGCATTATTAGTACAAGGGAACATTAAGCGGAGAACATAACAAAACTTATCACCTCGTGGGGAAGTTAATACGACTCCAGCCCCCGAGCCTTCCAATTGCCTGGACCCGTCAAAATGAATAGTCCAATATGTGTGATCCGGCTTCTCCTCTGGTGCTTGTAACTCCGTCCAGTCATTGATGAAATCAACAAGTGCTTGAGACTTCACTGCCGTCCGAGGCACGTACTTCAGTCCGTGTGGCCCAAGCTCTATAGCCCACTTGGCAATCCGGCCAGTCGCCTCCCGGTTCTGTATAATATCACCCAAGGGAGCTGAACTGACCACTGTGATGGGGTGCCCTTGAAAATACTGCTTCAACTTCTGACTGGCCATAAAAACTCCATAGACCAGCTTCTGCCAATGCGGATACCTTTGCTTGGATTCAATAAGCACCTCGCTGATATAATAAACCGGCCGCTGAACCGGATATTCCTTGCCTGCCTCTTTGCGTTCCACCACAATAGCCACGCTAACTGCCCGAGCATTGGCCGCTACGTATAATAATAGTGGCTCCTTGTCGACCGGAGCTGCAAGAACAGGCGGATTGGCTAACTGCCGCTTCAGGTCCTCAAATGCCTCATCAGCAGCTGGACTCCAGACGAAATTGTCTGTCTTCCTCAGCATTTGGTACAAAGGGATAGCCTTCTCCCCGAGGCGGCTGATAAACCGGCTCAGCGCAGCGATTCGGCCCGCCAAACGCTGCACATCATTGATACACTTCGGTTTAGCTAGGGATGTAATAGCCGTAATATTCTCCGGATTAGCCTCAATTCCTCTATTAGACACCAGGAAACCCAGTAACTTGCCTGCCGGAACACCAAAAACACACTTGGCCGGATTAAGCATCATCTTGTAAGCTCGCAAGTTGTCAAAGGTCTCCTTCAAATCATCCACCAGCGTCTCCTTCTGTCTTGATTTTACTACAATATCATCCACATAGGCGTGCACATTGCGGCCGATCTGCTCATGCAGGCAATTCTGTACACACCGTTGATAGGTGGCTTGGGCACTCTTGAGCCCGAAGGGCATAGATACATAGCAGAAGGCTCCAAAGGGAGTAATAAATGATGTTTTCTCCTGGTCCTTAACCGCCATCTTGATCTGATGATATCCAGAGTATGCATCCAAAAAACTCAAACGCTCACAACCCGCCGTGGCATCAATGATCTGGTCAATACGGGGGAGGGCAAAAGGATCTGCCGGACAGGCTTTGTTAAGATCTGTGTAATCCACACACATACGCCAAGTGTCGTTTTTCTTAAGAACCAGCACCGGATTAGCAAGCCACTCTGGATGGAACACCTCAATAATAAAACCAGCTGCTAAAAGCCTGTCCACTTCCTCTCCAATGGCTTTGCGTCTTTCTTCGTTAAACCGGCGGAGGAACTGTTTCACCGGTTTATACTTAGGATCCACATTAAGAGTGTGCTTAGCGAGTTCCCTCGGTACACCTGGCATGTCAGACGGCTTCCATGCAAAAATGTCCCGATTCTCACGGATGAACTCGATGGGCGCGCTTTCCTATTTGGGATCCAGGTTGGCACTAATAGTGAACTGTTTGGACGAATCGCCGGGCACGAAGTCAACAAGCTTGGTCTCAGCTGCCGATTTGAACTTCAGATCTGAATCATGCTCTGTAGTTGGCTTCTTTAAAGGGGTCATATCCGCCGGATCGACATTGTCCTTATAATACTTCAACTCTTCCGTGGCACAGACCGACTCTGCGTAAGCCGCATCACCCTCTTCACATTCCAAAGCGATCCTACGGTTCCCGTGAACCGTTATCGTCCCCTTGTAACCCGGCATCTTGAGCTGTAAGTAGATATAACAAGGCCGCGCCATGAACTTGGCATAAGCCGGCCGCCCAAACAAGGCGTGATACGGGCTCCGGATCTTCACCACTTCGAAGTTTAATTTTTCCGACCGAGAGTCGTGCTCGTCCCCAAAAGCCACATCTAGGGCTATCTTACCAACAGGATATGCAGATTTGCCTGGCACAACACCATGGAATACCGTATTCGACGGTCTGAGATCCTTGTCTATTAGTCCCATGCGCCGGAATGTCTCATAGTATAGTATGTTAATACTGCTTCCTCCATCCATGAGCACCTTGGTGAACTTATAACCCCCCACCTAAGGGTCCACCACTAATGCTAACTGGCCCGGATTATCAACCCGGGGCGGGTGATCTTCTCTGCTCCACACGATGGGCTGCTCTGACCAACGTAAGTAACGTGGTAAGGCCGGTTCAACAGAATTCACCGCTCGCTTGTGGAGTTTTCGGTCGCGCTTATCCAAGCCAGTTGTGAAGACATGGTATTGCCCATTGCTCAACTGCTTTGGCTGGCTCTGATAACCTGACTGTTGCTGCTGCTGCTGCTGGCCATTCTGATTATTCTGGTTATTGTGACCGCCCTGGTTGAAACCTGAACCGGAAGCTCCATCGTGACCCGGACCGTGTAAACCGGATCCTGAACCGCCACCTGACCCATGGTCATACCGAAAGGCATTAGAGTTTTTAAACTCCTGCATGATATAACAATCTTTCCAAAGATGGTTAGCCGGCGCCTCCTTCGTCCCGTGCTTCAGGCAAGGCTGATTCAACAAATAGTTCAAACGGTTTGCGTTAGGATTGGGAGCCCCATTACGATTTGCCGCGTTACCTCTGCGCCGCTGCCCCCTGTCCTGTGCATTAGTGTTGGCCACAAAGTCCACGCTGCCATCCGCTTTGCGCTTGCCTCCGTTTCCCTGACCCGCTAGTTTGTACTGCTGCTGTTTGGAGTTGTTGTTCTTCTTTCCCTTCCCTGCTTCATCATCATTAGGCTCGGGATCCTTGGTACTGTCCGAATCGGCATACTTCACTAAAGCGGACATGAGGGTTCCCATGTCATTACAGAACCGCTTCATGCGTCCCAACTTCAATTTTAGAGGCTCAAACCGGTAGTTGCCCTCCAGAGTTAAGATCGCAGAGTCGGCATTAATCCTGTCAGACGAGTGCAAAATTTCCGAAACGCGGCGCACCCAACGGGTCGTTGATTCTCCTTCCTCCTGGACACAAGCCGCCAGGTCTACTATGGACTTGGGCTGCTTACAGGTATCCTTAAAATTCTGTATAAATCGGGCCCGCAACTGGGCCCATGAGCTGATAGAATTGGGTGGTAGGCTCTTTAACCAAGTACGAGCCGTGCCCTCAAGCATCATGGTGAAGTATTTTGCACATGCGGCCTCATCCACGTCCAGCATTTCCATGGCCATCTCATAACTCTCTACCCATGCTTCAGGGGGTAAATCAGCGGTGTAATTCGGCACCTTGCGTGGACCCTTGAAATCTTTGGGCAGGCGCACATTACGTAAAGCAGGTATCAAGCAAGGCACTCCCAAAGCGGATGTGACTCCTAGTCCGACAAAGGTGGTAGAACGAACCGGCGTAAGTTGACCCGCATTATCCTGGGCTGCTAACTCGGCCTCCCTTTGTGCTCGGGCCCGGTCCACCACATCCTGCGCATCACGGACACCGCCTGCCGGGCTATCACCACAGGCTGCTTCACGGCCTCGCGCATTGCTCGATACGGCGGGTTCATTCAAGCGCCTGCTATAACTCCGGCTTGGACGGGGTGTAGAGTGGATCCGATCACGGCTGTATGAATATGATTCCTGCTGAATCAGCGCAGTTCGGAGAAGCTCCTTAACCCGGCGCGTCTCTATCGCTTGCGGAGAATCCCCTTCGACTGGGATGGCCTCTAACCGTGCAGCGGCTGCAACAAGGTTGTCCATAGGATTCGAATAATGACTCGGGGGCGTCTGGACCGGCGGAGGAACCACAATGTTTTGGTGAGGAGGTTCCATTAGGCGAGGTTGGACCGTCACCCCTGGTCCTGGTGCCTCAATCCGGTTTGTCTCCGGGTACTGCGGCGGATTACTGGGTCCAGCTCCTGGAGTGTGAAAGAGATTTCGGGGGTCAAACCCTAACGGCAGGCGTGATCTGTGCTTCCGCTTCAAAACCTCCTGTGATGTGTTCTGGTCAAGCATGAGTTTATAGGCCTGGGCGTCCAAAGCGGCCCGCTCTGCAGCCATCCGGTCTTTTTCTGCTACCAGATCTGCTTTGGCTTGCACGATCTGCTCTCTCACCTTCGCAATTTCTGCATTATGGGCCTCCTGATCCGTCGGATTGTCCTCTGCCATAAGCGCGGCTAGTGCATCAAACAGATCAGATAGAACTTGAACCGGTGGGCGCACAAGGCCTCCTGCCCCTGCTGCGGCTGCCGCTGTTGATCCGGAGAGCATTGCTGTGGCGGTCGAAGAGTGATTCGCCGCCTGTGTGCCGGCCATGAATATTCCAACCCGGTTGACCTGGCCCGGGGGGTCCAGAATACTGTCGCCATCGGAACAGCCCCTAATCTGGTCGTCTTGCAACTGGTATAGCGATTCGGTCTCTCCGGTCGAGGACTCGTCATCGGAATAGACGACGGTCTCACTACCGTGTTCTGATTCGTCCTCACGCTCTCCTTCGTGGACGACTCCAATGAAGACACGCTTCACGGCCGGTTTAGCCCAGGTAGATCTCGCATGCTAAGCCGTCTCGATGAGGTTGGTGCAGATGTCCGGCTCAGGCCCAGGCTCACCGATTTTGCCAATGAAAACGTGTATGCCACCAAAGGGGACCTGGTACCCGTACTCGATCGAATCGGCCTCGGGACCCCATCCTGCATCATCGATGTAGATCCTGCCCCGACGACTCTTGGTCATCCGGCCCACAACATAGCCTTCGAGTCCCTTGAGCTTGCCCTCCAAGATCGTCAAACCATCATGCGATAGCCCCACGGTGGGCGCCAACTGTCGTGGATTTGTCACGGCAGATGTCCTAGCGGAAGGACTTAGTTGTGGAGCCATCGCCACGGGTATACTTGAAGGGGTTAAAGCGGACACAAAGACATGAGGGTTTTATACTAGTTCGGCCCCTTCGATGAAGGTAAAAGCCTATGTCTAGTTGTGTTGGAATTGATATGATCTCGATGGCTAGGGAGCAAACAAGCTTCGCCTAGGCTCGAGTTGTGGTTGTCTGTCTTGAACCGCCACCGGGTCGTCCCCTTATATACACGAGTGACGCCCGTCGGTCCATAGAGTCCTAACCGGTTCATACTCATATTCCGGTTGGTATCTCTCTATTCCTTACTTACAATACAAGTCATACATCAGGCCGGTTTATGGCTACCTGTTCTAACCGACTACAGGCCTTGGGCCTTCATCTGTTTACGCCACTAATGAAGTTAACCTGGCCCAAGTAGGCCGGTTTACACCTAGTGGTAATATCCTCAACAGAAAGCTAGGGTTGGGTGGGTGGGAAGAACCACTGCCACCTTTGCTCTTCTGCTGATACGGCTGATGGAACGGAGGAGGAGGAAGCCAATACTTGTGCTGCTTGGCCACTTGAGTAGAGGAAGAAGGAGTAACATCTCTGACTCGCTTCTTGGAAGCATCACACCTCAACTGAGCAGCCTCTTGCTTCAATGCCATGTTGTAGAACTCATCATATTTCAAGGGCTCAAAAAGAACAAGAGCTAGCTGAATTTCTTCTCTGAGACCACCCCTGAACTGGTATATCATGCTCTTCTCATCAGGGACATCCTGCTTGGCAAAGCGGGCGAGCTTCTGAAACAACTTGTTGTAGTCATAGACAGACAAAGAGCCTTGCTTCAGGTTGCGGAATTCCTCACGCTTGCTTTCAACCACGCTCTGAGGAATATGATGAGCTCGGAAATCTCGACAGAATTCATCCCAAGTGATAACACGTCCACCTCTGGAGTCCTTGTACTGCTGGAACCATTCTGCAGCTTGATCTTTGAGTTGGAAGGAAGCGAACTTGACAAAGTCCTCAGGCCTGACGTTACTGCAATCGAAATGCTTGCACAGATCCACTAGCCAATCGTCAGCATCGGTTGCCTCAACACAATTGCTGAAAGTCTTTGGCCCATTAGCAAGGAACTGGTTGAGTGTAGCAAAGTGATTCTGATTGTTGCCTTGGTTCCCTTGGTTGCCTTGATTGCGCTCTTGAAGAATTTGCATGATCAACTGTGTGTTTGCATTGGTTGCGGCCATCACAGCTTGCCATGCCTCTGGAGGAGGTGGAGGTGATGGTGGATCAGGATTCGGAGTCGTGCGCGTTGGAGGAGCCATCCTGAAGAGGTTGACATCCATTAGCACATTGATAGACAAATATTGAAGCTGAGTCCAACGGAATGAAAATTGCAACATATAGTCTTCACATCCGAACAAAATGAACGAATGCATTCCTCTTGAAATGGTCACATATCCATAAATTGAGAAGCCACTTAGAATTAAGGTAGAGAAATAAATCAACAAGGTACGGATCAAGAACGAATAATCGGTAAGAAATCCCAATCTCAAACCAATATTGGTGGAAGAAGAACTAATTCCCACCTATGAAACTCCCGAACCTTTCCGGTTATGCAATCAGGTGTTGGGGATACAGGGGAAGCATAATATCTCACCCAAATCTAGCAAATCCTACATCCAGCTGTATCCATCCTTCAACACATAACCAAGAAACCTTCGGAAACCATCTACCTCAACCTTCGAAAAGCATCCGTTATACAAGTTATGGCGATACTCCCGAACTCCCGCCCCAATACTGTGTGGCATCGAGGTTATCTCACCAACGAACTGCATAAAAGAGATTTTCGATGTCGGCATACTAAACTCAGGTATTCCAGAACTGCAACGATAAAATTATGATGACAACATCTCAGAGCTCAACTCCCCGGGACACTTCCACTAAACCCCTGACAGGAGGCACCAAGACAATGTTCTCATCATAAAACCATCGGAACGATTCCAAGATACCCGCGTGATCCTAAAAACTTTTTAGTGAAATTTGAGAAGAGAAGGGTCAAAACTCTATGTCAGGATGCCTTACCAGAGCGATGAGGAGACTGAGAAGTAAAAAGAATTCCTAAACTCTCCGATATATAATTCCTAAATGACTCAAAACATTTTTCTAGACACAACTCGGCCGCTAAAAACAATCAAGCAATGGGGCTCCTTAGGTCGGGGAAGGCTCTGATACCAACTTGTAACATCCTCGATGCGATTATGCCTCTAAGTCGTGCCTCGACATGTGGGAGATATAGTCGCATCGAGGGTGTTACACTACCGAACTTCCGAACTGCCGCCGGCCCGACAGGATCCACCTGATCCCCGATCCCGATCCCGATCCCGAGCCCCAGCCCCCCTCCTCCCCTCGATCCCCCGACCTCCCCCCTCCTCGCCGCCGATCTTCGCCGGATCCGCCGCCTCCCTTCCTTCCCCAGCTCTTGGCCAACCGGATCGAGCTCCGCCCCCTCCGACTCCACCTCCTTCCTGACCGCCGGCGCAGGCGAGCGAGCGACGGCGGACGCCGGCGCGAGGGAGCCCGCGTCGCCTGGAGCAGGCGGAGTCGGCGAAGCTGCCGGATTTCTGCGACGAACGGTCGCCATGGACTTCCGAAAGCCTCATCCTTGGTCCATCGTCACCGCAAGACGGCTTGCCAGTGCTCATGACGGCCAAGGCGCAACCTACGACGAACAGCGCACAGGAAGCATCTCGGCGGCGGAGGTCGCATCGGCGGCGCCTTCAAATCTAAGAACGGTATATGAATTTCCTCCATGATCTTGCGGACTGCTTCAAACTTACCTTACCTAACCTTCTTGCTTCTTGCAGATGAACTTCGCCCCCTCTGCAAGACATGGATTGCCATGCGGTTCCTCTCCTACCTCCACGACGAATTGTTCTCAAGGTGGCCTATCAGCTGCTGGAAAAAGGTTGGCCGAACTTCTAGCCAGGGTATGGTTGAACTTCTTCCTTCTGTTTGTTATTTTCTTACAGCCATGTGAAGTTCTGGGAGTGTGTGAGCCTCAGTCCAGGCTACAAACAGCATTGTGAAATCTGCCTGCTTACAGACATGTGAAGTTCAGGTAGTTTGTGAGCATCAGTCCAGGCTACAAACACTAGAAAATCTGCCTGCATTCACATGTGGAAAAAGCCATGTGAAGTTCAGGTAGTTTGTGAGCATCAGTCCAGGCTACAAACACTAGAAAATCTGCCTGCATTCACATGTGGAAAAGCCATGTGAAGTTCAACTAGTAAGTGTGCTAGAGTTCAGGTTGGTATGTATCTGGTTCTGTGCAAAAAAATAAAAGGAAAATAAAACATGCATGTGATATGACATGAAGATCAGGTTGGTATGCGCTAGCAGTCCAACCATTCAAACTCATGAAGGTTCAGGTTTTTTAACTGTAGACAGTATTTCCCCTTTGCAAAACAAGAAGTTCAGGTTGTGGACAGTGCTCAGTTCAGGTACATATAAGTAATCAAATATTGTAGAATTAAAACAGGATGTGAAGTTCATTTTGTGAAGGGTGCTCAGTTCAGGTCCAAAAGTATTGGCAGATGCTCAGCTCAGTGCATAGTGTGATGGCTCTCACCACTTTTATATGAGAAGTTCAGGCTGTGAATAATGCTAAGTTCAGTTACAAAGGTATAGGCAGATATAACTTGTGTGCTAATAGACATTTTTTTCTTTTATGTCGGCAAGACGAGAGACGCATGAAGAAGCTTAGAAGTTCCCAGCAGCAAGTACACAATCCAAAGCATGTACGCGTTGCACCACCCCCTCAATGGGTCACACCTCAAATGCACCAACATCATTACCAACCTGCTCCAGACCAAAAATGGATGACACCTCAAATGCACGAATACTTCCAAGATGCTGGGTCATAGTCCTATCCGCACAAGTTTGCGCCTCCACCTAATTGGGTGACGCTGGAAATCCCCCGCGGATTCTTTGTATCCACCAGCAGACTCCCAAGCACGCCGATGGAGGAGGGGGTTAGCTCAAGTCCTGCGTGTAACTCTGGAGGTTATCCTGGTGTGCCTCATCAATGCCAAAGCGAAGCAACTAAACCGGATCCCAGGACAAATCCAAAAGTAACACACACATGGAGGAGAGTGTTCTGCACACTACCACCGTTGGATCCTCCTGCTGCTGCTACAAGTCAGAATTGTACATGGCATAAGGTAGATGGATTGCTTCACAAAACAAAAGAGCAAACCAAGACCAGGATTGCAATACCTCCACAACCACCTCAAGCAAAAAGGACGCAAACAAGAGAGAGGCCATCTTCAACCCTCCTTCCTCCTCGTGATCCACTGCTGCATCCTGCTATGATTACTCCGCCATGCCCCATCCTAAAGGGACAACAGCCGACACTGGCGGAATTGCGATCATACACGCATGTAAGTGAAACAAAAAAATATTTATATACGCATCTTGTATTATCTGCAAACTTTCTGCTCCCTCCAGGATAACAAGTTCATAAACTGCATTTTAACGTGTTGTTTGGATTATTTTTTTCTTTTTCTGCAGACACCGGATCTACCGGATTATCTAATACCAAGACTAAAGATATGATTCAAAGATGTAGAGAAAGCAAGGGAATTTTATAACAGATACGCCAGACATGCTGGTTTTGGTATCAGGAAGACGGAGGGAAATGACAACCACAAGTATTTTGTTTGCGGTTTCCAAGGGATACACACATCTTTTGTTTCAGAGGCCAACAGGAAGCGAAACAAAACATCGCAGAGGATGGGCTGCAAAGCAAGAATGAGGGTGAAGGTGCAGGAGGATGACACATGCGTGGCAGTGGACATTGAGTACAATCATAATCATGAACTCATGCAAACTGATGACATGCTGGTATTCTTGCACTCACACAAGAATTATGACCCCACTATTTTGGAGTACGTAAAGCTCCTGCAGTACCATGATGTCAAGCACACAACAATCATGTCCATGCTATCTGAAAATGAAGATGGAAGCTACTTCCTAAGCATGACCGGACGAGACCTACTAAACCAGTAAGTATTCAAACATCCACATAATGCAATGTAAAATATAGCATCCTAGCTCACAACCCTTTGCTAGCAAAAAATAAACAAATGCATGTTTGCATGTGATTTGCAGAAAATCCATGAATGCAAGGAAAGATGATTTGGATGATGTATTGAAACTTGTTTCATTCTTCAAAGACATGAAGGCAATCAATGATGAGTTTTTCTATGACATACAAGTGGACAAGGACAAGTCAATTAAAAAATTTTCTGGTCCAATGCAAGCTGTCGAGGAGCCTATCAAGACTTTGGCAATTGCGTAACATTTGACACAACATACAAGACCAACAGATTTCATATGCCTCTAGGAGTGTTTGTTGGAACAAACCATCACTTGCAGTCAACGATATTTGTTGTTGCCCTTATCAGAGATGAAGATACAAACTCATTCAAGTGGTTGTTCGATACATTTGTACGGTGCATGAACAACAAGCACCCAACTTGCATTCTAACAGGTGAGTTCAAAAAAACTCTACAAGTTTCATCATCTTTTCAGTCCATGGCTCTGTATTGGGTACATTGGTTTTATTTGAAAAAATAATGTAAAGCAAGCAGTTCAACCACTGTTAGCACAGAAGTCCAACTAAACAGTACAAGCAAGTAAAATTATTTGTCACATGTTTAGAAAAAAATTAGTTATGGATGTGAAGTTCAAATACAGGAATCATAGAAGTTCAAGGACAAAAACTTTAAGAAAAATATATGTAACATGTTCAGAAAAATATAGTTATTTATGTGAAGTTCAAGCACTGGTACCACATAAGTTCAACAACTGATGTAAGAAAATTTTTGAGTGTGACACTACTAGTTAGTCCTACTGCTACCTGTGAAGTTCAAGCACTAGTACCACAGAAGTTCGGCAACACTGCTGTAAGAAAAAAATACATGTGACATTCTTAGATAGCCATACTGCTAGATGTGAAGTTCAAGTACTTGTACAACATAAGTTCATCGTCAGTGCAAAAAATAAGCAAGTTTCGTTTTTTATAATTCGCAGACCAGTGCCCATCGATGGCGAAAGCTATACCACAATCATTTCCAAACACCGTCCACAAGCTATGCCGTTGGCACATCATTAAGAAGCACAGGGAATACCTCGCGTTGTTGTACAAAAAGTATAAAACATTCAAAGAGGAGTTCACAGCTATATTAAACTAGCCGCTGATGCCAACAGAGTTTGAAGATGCCTGGGCTAAACTCGTGCACAACTACAACCTGAAGAACGACCAGATGATGATGCAGCTCTGAAGTGATAGGAAGATGTGGATTTCAGCATATTACAAGAACATTTTCTGTGCTAGAATGACTTCCACACAACGAAGCGAGAGCATGAACCACGTGCTAAAGAAAGGGTTTGTCAAGGGGACCCAGAACCTACACAAGTTTGCTAGGCGGGTCAATTCTTGCATACAAACTCGGATGCAGAAGGAGAATGAGAAAACAATGACCAGCATGGTATGATGACAAGTACAAAATACCCCCATGATGTTCTGTTTACCTTCAAACATGTGCACTTTGAATTTAAAAAAATAAAAGCCATGACTCTGCTTCGACTAATATCTCACTTTTTGACATGTACAGACCAATCCTGTGACAAAAACAACTTACGGCTACGAGGAAGCCATGTCTATCAAGTACACGAGAGCCGTGTACACCGAGATGAGGAATAGGATGAGAAAGGCCACGCTATTTCACGCAAAGCGTACAATAGAGCCCACTAAGTACCTTGTGTACTACCACAACAAGCCTGGCCATGATGATGAAGAAAGATTTTCCTGGTCAAAGCATGAATTCCAGGTTGTAGCTGACCTAGAGAATGAAATATACGAGTGTGAATTCAAGCTCTGGACACACACAGGTGAGCGAAAAAACAAACTCATTAAATAGCTAGACTAGTAGTATCATATCAAAATTTATGAAACTCATTGTTGTCTCACAAACTATGTATTCTGCATTCATCACAAAAATGTAGGCATGTTCTGCCTTCACATTGTGAACATACTGGACTACCTCAAGCCTGACAAATTTCCAAACAAGTATATCCTCAAACGATACACAAAGATTGCAAAATCACAACCATACTTTGATACAAGGGACTACAACACAACCGCATCGGATGGCAGCTCAAGGCTATCGAAGCAAGACATCTTGCTGCAGCTGAATTTGATGGTTAACAAGAAAGCGATGAGATGTGACCAGCAATATGACAGAGCCTACTATGTTCTCAAGAGGCTCGTGGAAGAGCTTGATGTAATACATTCAACAAATCAAGCGGATGCTGACGAAAGGATGGCTAAAGAGGACGCTGAAATTGAAGATGGCCTTCATTATTATGCAGCTAAAATGCTCAACGCCGCTGCTGAAGCCAACCAATGCAAGCAGGGTGATGGCATATCAATGGAGTAGCGACAGCAAGAGACGATGAAACTGCCGCTGTATTCTGAAACAAAGGGTAGGAAGAAAATTACTATAGCAAAGAAAAGTGACAAGAGAGTTCAAATAAAGGAACCACCTGCAGGAAGAGTCGTCATGCTCGATGAGAACGGAGTGCCACTTGGAAACAGGAAATGTAGTGTGTGCAACCAGGTTGTGGGACACAACAAGCTGACCTGTCCAACACTCTTGGAAAGAAACAATGATGAGTAGGTCAAGCAACCCAAATCTCAAAAACAGCAGCCCAAAGTTATGTAACAAAAGAAGGGACCACACCCAAAGAAAGCAAGCAGCAGACTTTGTAGCATATGCAAGAAGTATGAACCACATAATGTAAGAGCATGCGCGAAGAGCGCAAATGCTAAAAAGACAAGCGAAAAGACAGAGAAGAAACATAAAGCAAAACCTAGAGCCATCAACAAGTGGTGGAAGATGAAGACACCGTCGAAGAAGAGGGAGACGAAGAGGAAGAGGAAGAGGAAGAGGAAGAGGAAGACGACGATGAAGAGGAAGAGGACGATGAAGAGGAAGAGGTACGTGTCAAGCAAAAAACCTCTACCACCAAAGCCTAGGAGGAGCGCAAGGCTCATGAACAGTTAGAATAGGTCAATTAACACAATGAAAACTTATGTCATGTCAATGTGCAGAACATTATGTTATCCCGTGGTAATATACATTGTGAAGTTCAAGTAATATTACTGCAGAAGTCCTGGTATGTTATGAGAGGAAGTGATGTGCTGGTGATGTACTGCATGAAAGTGCAAGCAGTAATAAATTGAAAAACATACACTGTGAAGTTCAAGTAATATTACTGCAGAAGTCCTGGTATGTTATGAGAGGAAGTGATGTGCTGGTGATGTATTGCATGAAAGTGCAAGCAAGAACAAAACATGAAAAACATACATTGTGAAGTTCAAGTAAGCTTACTGCAGAAGTCCTGGTATATTATGGTAGGAGGTGCTCGTGTTGTATTCCATAAAAGAGCAACCAGCAAATAATCATACATTTTTGAAGTTCAGGTCAGCTTACAGAAGAAGTTCTGGTATATAGAATCGATGTAGGAAAAAATATGCTTAAAAAATAAAGTTTCACCGCATAAACTAAGGTTAGCAAGCCTAAGACAACGCGTTCAAATGTGAAGTTCTGCTTGGATACGTGCAGAAGTTCATGTACAATGCCGAAAAAGATAAAGAAACGTCAACAATATTCCTGCATAAAGTTACAGCTGAAATACATTCGCACTTGAAAAAACACAACAAAACAAAATATAGATTCTATGCAAAAGCATACATATTGATTGGGTTGAAAATTACCAATACATTACACAACACAGAATATCCTCTCCATCTGAAACCAGCAGCCTAGCCACATCTCAAAGCAGAAGTTCAAGTCTACGATCATATGTTGGGGCCCAAAAATAAACAACACAAAAATCAAGCAGTTCAACCAAAACCGAGGGAGAAGTTCAGGTACATCTGTTGGGGTAAAAACATTCAACACATGGATACTGAAAAACGACGCGGTACATTGAAATTCACAAAGCCAAATCATTCTTCACACCAAATACATTTGTCCACAATATCATAAGTAATAGTGCTGCACCTATAGATACACAAATCACTAAAACATTCTTACAACCAAATATTTACGGAATTGTTCCAATCATTATCAAACCTAAAAATCTATGCGAAATCAAATCTACAATGAAACTAATGCTTCGAATTCACGGGCCAAAGGACTGGATCTCTTTAGGGAGCTTTGAACGCATGACTTTGTTCTTCTCGCTAAAAATCAGAGTGCGCATGAACTCAACCTTCTAGTCATCTGCAGCAGCCTGCAAACAAAGAAAGGTGAAACGATGGTTTAGTAATGGATATCTAAAACCACAGCAGGAGCGTCTCAGCAAAAACACAGAAGAAAATCAAAGGATGATGAGACAAGAACAAAGACAGAACATACTTCCACATCACCAAAATCTTCTACAATCTCATTGCCATCATATGAAGAGCGGAACTTCACGGCAAACAAACCACAATCATTATTCTTCTGCTTCGGAACATCAATAAAGGTCGGCCTCTTTGCAATAGTCACCCAGTTAGGCTGCTTGCTTGCTTTGTATGCAGCCTTGCCGTACACCTCCTCAAGCAACCCAACAAATCTCTTGATCTGCCAGAAATAACAAAATTAGATGAAGTCGAAAACATGTTAACCAAAATAGTTAAGTTCAGGTACATAAAAAGCGACACTTGCATAAGATCCACCTAAACAAATAGCAGAACTCCAACTTCCAAATCATAGTCAGTTCAAGCAGTATTACCAAAAAAACAGAGACAACAACATATTTTGTCAACACAAGGCATAATAAACTTCGTGTCAAACAAGAGAATGTGAAAGGAGGTTCAGGCTAAGAAACACTCACGATATTTTGACAGTCCCCGTGGAAACTCGTTCATGACATTTCCATATTAGCGTAAAGAAGTGAATCAAGCATGTCAATGCTCCCACGATATCTATTCACCACATACACACTGTAGTGCGCCATTGTGCCAATTGGCTTGAATAGAATCAAGAAAACCTGCCAAGAATGAAAGGACCGGTGAACACAAACTATAAAAGCATATGTACTGAAGAACCGGCATGAACAAAAACTTCTTGACAAACTCAGCAAAAGGATGCACATGAAATTAAAAAAAGCAACAGTTATGAAAACCTAACCAGCTTTGCGTTAAGAAGGTCTTCTTCCTTGCGAACAAACATTCGGAGGAGACCAGCATATTTTTTTGCATCAAACTTTGGAACTATTGCACCGAAGAAATCATACTCCAGGCAGTACTGTGCATTCACAAAAAACACAATTAAAACACCTCCCAAATGCCACTACAACAAAACTAAGGCAAAAAAGGAGATAGGGGTGCAAAGAACTAAAACCTGTATGAAGTAGGGACTAAGTACAACCCTGTCAGCACTAGTGAATATCTCAGAGGTCTCCATCTTATCCTTCCACAAATTTATGAGATAATCCATTATGTCTCCTTCCATCTGTTGCCCTTCACCGAAAAGCGTATGAAGGACACGTCATGTGAGGTCAATCACATTCGCAGGGATGGTAAACATGCTGTAGCTTGTCCTGCAGAATACAAAAGGATGGTAAAAAAATATTAGAAGTTCAGATACAACAACAAAGTAGAAGTTCAGATACTATAACTCAAAAGGCAAGGGGAGACATAAAACAGAAGTTCAGATACTACATAAATGGCAATTCAGACAATACAAACAACAGAAGTTCAGACACTATAACTCCAAGGCAAGGGAGAAAATGAACAGAAGTCCACATACTACAACAACAGAAGTTCAGACACAGAGTAGCATCTCTGGCAGCAACAAAGTTAAAGAAAAGAAAACTCACTCGAATACTTCTCCAGACCCTCTTCACTCAGCACATGTTGTTTCAACTTCCGGGCCTCGGATAGATGAGGGTAACTGTATTTTTAGGGGAGCGACAGGAGAACGCCACTTCAAAGGAAATCTTGATGCTCTCTTGGAGGAAGTAATGTTGCCAGACTCAACTGTCGGTTTCCTCATGGTGATGACATAATTCTTCCCACCTCTACCAGCAATAGCACCAGCAGCACGTTTAACATTCTTCGGGTAAGCAATCTTCTCAAAATCATCATCAGACGAAATCACTTCTGCTTCGGCTGCTTTGACTGCATCAGCCTTCCTGGGGCAAGGGGGTTTTGGAGTACCACGAATACCACCAGCCTGCTTCCCCAACTTGGAAGGAATAAGGGTCCGAGGTCTATCATCTTCTATCGGAGCTGTACTCATCGGTTCCTCCCTAGGCTGGTATTCCTGTGACCCGAGGAATGAGTAGTGGTAATCGCTCGAGTCCAATGGATCCACTGTCAAAGAAAAAGGAAGAGAAAACATAACCATTAAAATACAACTGAAGTTCATGAACAACACAATGTGCAGTCCAACTAATAAAGATGACATGGTTACTACTCAAGCTGACCTAAAAAAATTAGTTGCAGTAAAAAACTAAATGAAGTTCGGGCACAACCAAAGGCATAGTTCAAGATAAAACCGATGAACTGGAAATCATTCAACTACAGCTAACAGAACCATAGAAAGGCATCATCTCCGAAGTTCAATTAGAAAAGAAAATGCTCATGTCCAAGTAAGCAATGGAAGGAAAGAAATTACTGAAACAAAACACACAAGCAAAATTAAAAAGATAGAAATGAAGTTCATGTACAAAGAAAATGCTCCTCTCCTTCCGAAACCAGCAGCCCAGCCAGATCTCAAGCAGAAGTCCAAGTTTAGAGAAAACTATGAAGTTCAGGTAGAATAAAAGATGCAGTGCAGGTAAGCAGTCCAAGTACCAAATACTTACATGTGTAGTAGCCAAACAGAGCTTGGAAGTCTGTCTCAAACAGGTTAGAAGAAGCGATTGAGTACAGCCACGTCTTCCTGACATCCGCGATATTCTCATGGGAATAATTTGCAAGAACCCCGTCATGATACGAATTAACATTCGTAAGCATGAAGAATCCACAGTCGATACTGACATCAAACGCAGTAAAAGAATAGTTTTAGAACAGAAAAATAAAGCCAATGAATAAAACAAGTCGCAGCTTAAGTACAACTACAGTTAAACAGATGTGATAAAGAGAAAAAGTGGAACTCATACTTGTTTCACTGCTGGGGCACATCAATCCAATCTAGAGCGAAATGGTCGATGGTAAGAGGACTGAAGGGTGTCTCCCTGTTGTTGCTGGCATCCTTCCAAACCCTCTTGATGTTGTCGGTCATCCGCCGAAACAGGCGCACCGCACATTCATCGTCTGGTCCATAATAGGAGTCGAGAAGCTGGAACCTTGAATTCTTCAGGTCAAGAAATATCGAAACCCAATGACCAACACCACCCATGGAAGCAGGAATCTTAGGCGGGTCAAAAGTGGGGAAAACAACCTGAAGCATCATAAACACATGAATCATTAAAAACTAAGATTAATATCAAATGGTACAAAGAAAAACTAAAACAAATATTAACACAGTGGATCGCACTGCAAAACTAATACAGAGGCAAAGAACATAGCGAATCATGTGCATCCATGCTATCTGGACCACTCGCCATGAAGTACTTCCTCGCACGGGAATCAAATAGACCTCTGAAAATCTTGTCCTAAAATAATGCAGACAACACCAACATATCAAAAATACAAAAAATGAGACAAACAAGTTTTACCTAAAATGGTAAGGAACAAAACGGAAAAGAAATCACTATATGGTTGACTTACACAAACCCAATATGGCAGGATGAGTTTATCCGATCCCTAGTACTTCGCACGTAGATAGTAGAGTGCACACTCAGCCACATTAGATCAAAGCATTCCACGAGGACCAAAAGATATTGCAATATCTTCAACAGAAGCTTCACAATCCTTGTTTTGGAACATAATCGTTGATCTAAAACAAGCAAATAGAAAGTAAAACAAGTTCAGCAGCAGGAACTCAGGAAGTTCATAACACATGTTAGCACAGAAGTTCAGCTATATCACAACAGGCAGTACGGTACAAAAAGAGGCCAGAAGTTCAGCACCAGAGAAGTAAAAAATAAGAAGTTCATGTACATATAGTGGAGAAGTTCAGGTATGAAACCACAGGCAATTCACAGTGGGGGTCATGAATGATGTAAAATATTGACCAGCTGCACTCACCTCTTGGAACGATTATTCTTAAGCCTAGTTACACTGTAATAAAATTCATCAACCTTCTTTCGGACGACAGCAAGGTCGCTATCTGCTCACCAAAAAGAAAAATAGCAATTAAGAGCAACACTCAAGCACATAGATTCACGATAGTTTCAATTAAGACCAACATTCAAGCATAAACATTCAAAACATAAGCACATCTCAGCTGCTACATCAGAAAAGATAAAACCACAATATCATACACATCACAACACATGCATTACAAAACCTTCACTCACATAGAAAATAGTTACACTTAACATTCTTTACAACCCACACGACAAACAACAAAACCAGAAGTCCAACTTAGACCACACAGGCAGTTCACATGGGATATCATGGACTAAAACAAACAACAAAAGTGAAGGGGATGGGTAAAGAAGAGAGAAGCATGATCCTCTCTTCATGGATCCTTGCCTAGACCAGTGGCAGCACTGGAATGATCAACCTCCTCTCCATAGCTATCACTTTCGGTATCTTCATCGTCGTCTCCAGTAGACGTTGCAGCGTCGTGAGGAAGGACACCAGCAGCAGCTGGAGCAACTGGAGAATCTGAAACAAGAAAACTTTTGGTTCTGCCTGTACAGCATCAACATCAACTGATGGCTCTGCTGTAGGAGACTTTTCCGGGCTTGCAGCAGCACTACCACCAGTTTCAACAGGATCTTTCTCCAAAATGATGTCTCCAGTTGTCTTGCCCTGCTCAGCATCAGAAACCTCAGTGCCAATGGACGACTGAGGTTCGGTCAGGACCACCCCGTCGGAGCAGCCGGTGCCTGAGACGGACATGTCTGCAACCTTCTCTGGAGGAACACTAACATCATCATTCTGTTGCTGCAAAAAGAAACAGAAAGTCATTACAAAGGGCTGACTGAACCTCATGCATAGGGGCAGCAAGTCCGTCTCAGGGGCAACAAGACAAATGGACAAGAAAAATGGTACCTTATTTTCACTGCCATGAACCTCATCAACTATTACGCCACTAGCGGGAACAGCTTCATGCACAGGGGCAGCCTCATGCACATGAGCTGCTTCATGCGCAGGTAAAACATTCTCCTCAACCCTAGCATCATCATCAACATCCTACAAAAAAATCATGTAGAAAACAAATACCTAATCAGCAGAAGTTTAGATTGCATAATCAGAGAAGGTCAGCTATCACAACTGACACATAATGGAAGTCCAAATACATTAAACATAGCAGGTTAGATATCAAACTACTCTAAGATACAAAAAGGGAACAAAAAGGGCCAGTCATGGAAGTTCAGGTGCTACAACAGTTGAAGTTCAGGTTCTATAAATAGAGAAGGTCACCTAGGAACACTAGTGCTAAAAAGAAACTGTTTACGACACATCAAATCAATAACGGTCGCCTATGACTACAAACATTAATAACTGAAAGCTAACATTGAACATTAGTGCAAAGAAATACCAAAAGCCAACATAAACAAACCTCTTTGGTATGCTCCATGTGGCCTCCTTCACGACCCGAACGAACAGAATCCTGCCTCTGAATCTGTCTCACAACAACACTTGCCTCATCTTCAAAAGGCTTGCAACGAGCATCCTGCATTTCCTTGAATAGCCCAACGCTAGTCCGGAGGTGGGAAGTGGTCTGACAAAGCTCTTCAAGAAATCTAGCTTCAATAGATAAGGCCTCCTTCGAAGACTCAGCATCAAATCTGTGTCCGGGAGGAAGAATCCCATCAACGCGACTAAGACGCTCAGCAGTCAAAGGAACACGAGCCAACTCCCCACAAAAAGTTTCAAGAAGACTGTCAATCCTAACCAAAGAAACATTGGCAGCTTCAAACAAATTCTCGGAAGAAACGCCACCTGCAGCACTCACACGGACAGAAGAACCTCCTGGATCTACAGGGGGGACCGGTATTAACATCCCGGGAGAATTCAAATCTTGGGGAACTTCCACTCCCTAGGCCGGCAGAATGAGGCATAGTTAGAACAGGACGTTCAATAACCCTAAAAAACACAACCTCAGCCTGTGTCTTCCACTACATACAAAAACAAAAGTCAACGCGTCAGAAAACAAATGAAGGAACATGGGAACAAAAATTATACAAGACAATACCAGAAGTTCAAGGTAAACTACACAGGAAAGAAATAATGCATAGAAACACTCACATGCAGTCTCCCAAACACCCAATTGGCTGGGTCATCATCACCTTTCGTGACCAAGTTAGCCGCCGCAAGCTCAAGAAGCTTGGCCTGATCCATGAAATTGATGCGAGGGGTCCTCAAGTCAATATTAGGCGTCTTGCCAATGATAAGGCAGTCCAGATACATAAGAAGCGGCGCGATGGCACAACCTGTGACAGCTTTTCCTCTGCTAGTACCTTGCTGATACCTAACAACAGCACTCCGAATATCGTCAACAACCAATTGGCAGTAGTCCATGTCTGCCATATCCTCAAACACAAGGTTCTCAGCCATTGCTGCCTCCCTGGACACTCGTGTAGACGTTCCAGGGATAACCACCTTCATGAAAACAATAAGGTAAAACACCTGTAGAGCAAGATCATCCTTCGTCTCATCCTTCACAAGTTCAGCGAGGATATTCCGCGAATCCTTTGTCTTGATGTCGTCACTCCTAGCATACCCAAGCTTGCCCTTCAACCTCATAATAGCATCATAGAAACCATCATTCGAGGGCCTGGGGGGGTACGATTACCTTGAGGGAACCCAAAGAGATGGTGAATAGCATCACTTGTAATACGTATAACCTTGTTCGCCTCACCCATGTCTCATGGTTGAAGGGTCAATCCTCGTGTAGATGTTGCCCATCAAAGGACGAGAAATGTTGGAATCAACCTTCAAGTCAAACACACAACCAAAACCAGCCTTGATAACCCTCGTCTTGTGCCTATGTTGTAGCATTTTCGCACACGTCTTGACCTCTCCTAGTGAGCAGCGAACCGTCTTGTTAAAACGTTTCATCTCACCTCCTCCTTGGCCACCTTCTTTGGGCGCTTTGCCTCCTCTCTTCCTCCTCTCAGACCGTTGCACAAGCTGATACTGAAAAAAATACATTGATAAGGAAAAAGGTAGAACAATGAGACACACAACCTTCACCAAAATTCCACTAATGCCTACATACGCACTACATCTGAGAAGTCCAACTATGTCTACATAGGCAGTACAACCATGTATGACCAGAAGTTAACATGCTTTCAAATTGTTGGAAATTTACAAAGCAGAAGTTCAACCATGTATACTGAGGCAGTAATCAAACATGTATCTGAGAAGTCCAACTATGTCTACATAGGCAGTACAACCATGTATGACCACAAGTTAACATGCTTTCAAAAATGTTGGAAATTTAAAAAGCAGAAGTTCAACCATGTACACTAAGGCAGTAATCAAACATGTATACCAACAAGTTTAGCTAATTTCTTCATGTATATACCCAGAAGTCCAACTATGTACACAAAGGCAGTAATACCATAAAAGCAAAGCACGTCGCCTAATTTATTCGTCTATATGGAGTAGAAGGTCAGTTATGTATGCTAAGGCAGTGCTAAAAACAATAAAACTACAGCAATAGCGACAAATGCTCTAAAAAACATTAAACATGAGACATTCATACCTGATTAGCGGCAGCAACATCATCGTCGTCGTCCTCATCATCAACATTGAAATCAGCATCATCCTTGTCCTCTAGATTAACACGAGAATGCTTCTTCACACCCTTGTTGACCTTTGCAGGTGGAACCTTGCGCTTCACGTCGCATTTCTTCCCCTTACCAGATGCACCAGCACCAAGCAGGGAAGGTGTAGGCGCGACAGTGGCAAGCACACGAGGACTACGGCGTGGTGTACCACCAAGGCCTAGCCCTTCATCTTCAACAACTTCTGCAGGCCTTGAAACACGTGGGCTCCTTCGAGGAGTAACTTCAGCAACTACTAACTTCCTCGAAGCGGTCTTCTTGATTTTCTTCTTAACAGGGACAACCGTGCCATCACTGCCAGACGGCACGTCTTCCTCAACAGTGAGCTCATCCGCATGAACAGATCCAGCAACATCAGAACCTTTCTCAAGGCAGGCCACCCTCTTGTTGTCAAAATCTTCTTGCTTCTTCCTCTTACGTTGGTCCTCCAGGAGAAGCTGAAGAGGCACATCCCCGGGTTGCGTGTCAGGTTCAGTGCCATCAACAGACTGCGACTGCGTCTCTGACATCTGAAGAGAGCACAAAGGATCCGGAACAGAATCACAACCTTTGACTGATGAAGCCCCCTCCTCAGTAGCAGCAGGGGTTTCTGATAAACCCAACTCAGATAAAACATCGTTGATGGTGTTCACAGCTTCCTCCTTTGTGGACACATCTGCAAAGAACACAATAAAAATCGAAGCAAAAAAATAAAAAAAAAGTCAGGAACAAAAACAAACGACATGAACAAGCTAAAAAAACATGGCTCAAAACTTTAAAATGAAAAGAAGAGGGGTTTCACATACTAGGTGAAGCAAGAGCTGCAGAAGCAAGATCCTCGAGGCTTGAAAAATTATCAAGGCTCGAAGCAACCCCGGCAATCATAGTCAAAGGGATAATGGGTGATTTAGCCGCATCAGATATTGGAGCATCAGTATTAACCTCTCATGCTCCATCTTGATCGCAGGCATTTTTTTAGAACTATTCAACTCATCACCAACTACAAAAAATGCAAGTAAAAAGGCAGCTGAGTTCTAATGCACAATCCTACACCAAAGGGACTTCTACTTTGACAACAATGTCCAATACCAAGAAGTTCAACAATACCTAACAAAGCAGTAGACACAACAAACAAACTAAAAATCTACAAACTAAATATAAAAACAATCTACACCAGAGGGGCTACTACATATAACATGAATGTCCAAAAGTTCCAAGATATATAACAAAGTAGTAAAACAAAATGTGCATACCAGAAGTTCAACCAAATTTCATTATAAACAAACAATAATTAAAACCAGAAGTTCAACTATGTGACCCAAGCAAGTAGCGCATAAGAAAGATGTAGCATGACCACAAATAGTATTTCACAGGCAAACTAAATATCAATACCATCAATATGATAACAAAAAAACAAAGATATACACTATAAATATGAAACAACTGGGAAGTCCAAGAACACTTGGTGACATAGTTTCACCTGCAAAATCATCAACTACAAAGTAAGCAAACACTATTCTAACTCAAACTAATGGTAAAAAGCATACACATGACCTTTCCTAGAAGTTCACACTATTAAGAATGGCAGTCCAACATGAATACTAAGTGAAGCTATGGGCAGACATATATAAGAATAATGCTATTTAAAATACAAGATACAACTACATTAAGATACCTGGAGAAGGTTTTGAAGCCATGACAACACAACGGCCTTGATGAATGCAACTCCAAACACTAGAACAACCTGCTAAAAACAGGGGATTGATTGCACATAGTTAGCAAGTACAAAATCATACAACAAAAATAAAAAAAGAAACTGAATCAAACCCTAGAATGAAACAACCAGAACATACCAACAAGTATAAAAAGATGAATAGTAGCACATCTAGGCAAGCACAAACAAAAAAAGAATCCATAAACTATCTAGCATGTGAGAGACACCATGTAGACTTCGAAATCAAAAACACTAAAACAAAAATAGATACATCAGATCCAGCATCACACCACACCCTCTCTTACATGCATCTGAATGCTGAAATCAAGAAAGGGGAAATGAAATCCACACAAGCCTGAAGGGACAATAGGACACACAAGCATCACATAGACAAATCTGACCACGGGGGAATGCAATCCACCCACCACACGAACAAGAACCCTACCTAATCTACCACCAAACCATTAGAAGAAGGGGGTAGAGAAGCGGACGCGAGAGCACACAGGAGGCGGACTCGACAGATCTGGCGAAACTAGAAGCAAGCATTAGGGCGGGGCAGCACTTGTACCTCTCCAGACGACCCCCGCACACACGAATCCACGACGGTTCTTCAACTCCCCACGACGCCACGCGCACCTTGCAACCGTGCAGGCAGTTGCCGCGCTTGCTTCGGAGCAGGAGAGAGCGGGCTGGGCGAGGGAGAACGGGGCGTGGGGGAGAAATAGGAGCGGGGGCGTGCGCCGGTTACTCCACTCACGAGGGTAGGGGACAGGCGCGGAGAAATCGGGAGGAGTTGCAGGCGACGAACCCAGCGGAGCGACGGAGAGGGGGGAGAGTGAGCGATAGGGGAAGAGGGGTTTTCTGACAGGTGGTGGCGAGGGAGATGGTCAATTAATGCCTCTCTGTCGTGGGACTTGCAACGCATGAGAAATTATAGTTTTACCCCCTCAACAGCTAAAAAAGTAAATACATCTATAGATAAATGAATGCACCATTTGAATGCATCTATTATAATGAGATAAGATCACACAACAGCACTGTTAATATCCTCAAAACCAAAAATAGATGGCAAATACACTACGAAAGGAAGAAACATACATACATACATAAGTATGCACCTAAAAAACAAGAGAAAAGAAGTTCAAAAAATAAAGAACGGAAGTTCAAGTACTCTAATAAAAGAAGTAAAGGAATAACAATAAATAAACCAAAAGAAACAAAAAGAAGAAGTTCAAGTACAAAAACATATGAAGTTCATATCTAACCCTAAACCCTAAACCCTAAAAACCCTAAGATAGATAGTGGGGTCACGCATGTGATGGACTCGCCTCTGCATGCGACGACGCGGCACGCCGCGTCGTTGCCTGCTCCAGCTTGTTCCTGTCTCGGCCTCACAGGGGGAGGGGAGGGGATCCCTCCTCCCCCCCTGCTCGGCCTCGCGCTACCGCACTGCTGCGCGCTAGGATTTGACAGGACGCAATGCGGTTATTCTGTTTCCACCCCCACTGCACGCACCCTAAACCCTAAAAACCCTAAGATAGATAGTGGGGTCACGGATGTGACGGACTCGCCTCCACATGCGACGACGCGGCACGCCGCGTCGTCGCCTGCTCCGGCTCGTTCCTGTCTCGGCCTTGCAGGGGGAGGGGAGGGGGGTCCTGACCCTCCTCCCCCTGCTTGGCCTCGCGCTAACGCATGCAGTGCGCTTGGTTGACAGGCGCAGTGCGGACATTCTGTTTTTCCAAGAATAGGACGCACGCAACCCCAGAGCCACACCCCTAAGATAGACAGGGAGGCGCACGGGTTGTGACGGACTCGCTTGCGCATGCGGCGCCGCGGCATGCCGCGTCGCCGCCTGCTCCGGCTCGTTCAAGGCTCGGCCTCGCAGGGGGGTGGGGAGGGGGGTCACGACCCCCCCTCCCCACCCCCCTGCTCGGCCTCGCGCTAACGCACGCATTGCGTTAAATACATGGAATACAAATAGGAAATACAAATCTATAGTCAACCAAAAAAATGGGGGGCAGCCCCCCCATACCTTACAATACAAACAATAAAAAAATAACCAACTGAAGGTGAGGCAAAAAAAGGAAGAGCAGAAGTTCACGTATAAACAACATAGAAGTCCAGCTTTTACAACGACCCTTAGATGATCTAGAAAAAGTGCACGCATACTTGGGCTAAATCCCATGATTGCTCACGAGACAAAAGTCTAAAAAGAATGTGTGAAGAATTAAAATTACAAAAAACAAGCAAAAGAAAATATAGAGCACCATGTGCCTTCGCCTTACAAATGTGGAATGCAATGTGGAAAACCAGAAGTTCAACCATTAATAAAAAAGAAGTCCAGCTTCTACTGAACATAGTGGATGATCAAAAAACTATCCCAAAAAACATTGATTAATGGAAAAAAAGAGGATGCATGTGCCTGTGGTCCAGCTCCACGGTTACACACATGACGACAGTCAACAACATAAAAACATACTTGATTTTTTATACAACAACAGCAACACATGAGATCGTATTGCCTCATCTCCTAAAAGCATGCGTAAAAGAGCACAGAAATTCAACTACAAATGTTATAGCAGTCCAGCTTGTACAACAGAACGTAAAATGTTTGAAAAAACAACCCCAATCAAATTTAGTTCCCAGATTTAATCGTTTGGGTAAATTCCAACACGCCAACAACCCTTTTCGAACATCGTCATACTCCAGATAAAACATCAAAAAATGATCCACCATCAAGTTGTTCGCTCGAACAATGAACCACGCGCGGGAGGCAGAAGGTCCAATCCACATTTTTGGAATGAATGATCCAGCCAAATCAAATTAACAACGCGGGAAGGATTCAACCGCCAGTTCAAACGTCATCATGCTCCAGATAAAACAAGAAAATGATTCTCATCATATTGTCCCACGAACAGGGAACCACGACGGGAAGCAGAAGATCCAATCGCCGGATTTCGATTTGTATGAGCCCGCTTAATCAATTAACAACATTGGCAGGATTCATTCTCACTAATGAATGCAAATCTACCGCCAATTTCAACAGAAAAACTACAAATCTACAACAACGACCGAAACCACTCCTGCGGACGAAGAACAGAGGCGGCGGAACACCAAATCGACTTCGTTCAAAAATAACAACAAAACATACAGTAAACTCATACCTAAACCCAATTCTCATCCTGTTAGAGATTCTAGAACATCCAGTACATGCAACAAACTTGTAACAGACCCATGTTCATCACCGCCCAAGAACAAATCCGCCAACGAGCTAGATTCCGAATAAAAACCAGCATTTAGATTCTAAAAAATGTATCCACATTACACTTACATCACAAACAACAAGAATGATCAGAAAAAATCACGATAGAAGGCACGGTTGCGAAGATAGCCCGAAGGTCGGGTTCGTACAGAGGGAAGTTCAAGCACGTTACTCAGGTAGTTCAGGTTGTGATCAGAATAGTGTTTATGTGTATGTATATATATATATATATGTATATCTATATATAGTGACACTATTCTAATCCCAGGATTAGAATAACTATTTGGATCACGATCACCCTATATAGACCTGATTAGGTGTTCCCGAACTAAAAAAATAGGACCCGACCCACCCGCTGCCCACCTCCTACCCCACGACCTTCTCTCGATCCCTTCGTCTCCCCCACCTTCTCCCGATCCCGCCGCCGCCCCTCCACCTCCGGCGCGCCGCCGTCCCCGCCTCAGCCCACAACTCCCTCTGGCGCGCCGCCGTTCCCGCCTCCTCCAGGCTTGCCTCCGCCCACGCCTCCCTCCGGCGCACCGTTGTCCCCGCCTCCTCCCGGCTCATCTCCGTACATGCCTCCTTTCTCTGCCGCACTAAGGTTCCCTGGCCCCCTCCACCCGCTGTCGCCACCTCTCCACTCCCTCCCAGTGCGCCGCCGCTGCCGACCTGCAGGGTTGGCCACAAACGCCGTGCATGAGATGAGGAAGCCGGCAGCACCAGGCGCCTTCATCATGGCGCCAGCAGCGGTGGGGGTGGCCGCAGCAGGCCAGAGGAAGTAGGCGCTCACGGCGCCCCCGATGACCATCACCGTGGTTTCCACGACACCGTCGCGCGTGGAGAGCTTTGCGGGCAGTTACGATTTGGCCAACAAGATGGTGGAGTCCATGGCCGCTCCTGTATGGTTCTTGACGTAGCCGAGACCTGTGACGATGTCGCCGGTGTTCATCGCGGTAAGCGTTGCGGGGAGGTACGGCTTGGCCAACGAGACGGTGGAGGCCACGACGCTCGCCTATTGATTGACGAGGTCGAGGTCGGAGAAGAGGAGGTCGCATGTGTTCATCTCGCGTGGTTTTCCTTTCGGACTTGTGGGTATCTGTCTGGACCAACCTCGCTAGATGGATGGGACGACGCAACAAGAGTGCCTCTGTCTCTGCTGGCTCTAATTGCCTTCGCCCGGCGTCAGGCTCTGTAGGTTGTTTGTTCTTCTTCACCTAGGCCAACTGCTTAGATTTTGCAGAGCACCATTCTGTGCAGTACAAAAATGGCTGCAGTCCAAAGTGTCGATTTTCAGCAGGTCAATCTGTTCATTGACTAGTTTTGTGCGTTCAAAAAATAGTAGGACAAAAGTTGATGAATAATTTTTGTATAGTGAAAAACAGCAGGCCACTTGCTTTGTACCTGTGTTATTTGATTTTTGAATAACGGAAGTTTTCTTCTTTGTCTGCAGAAAACCCTGGTGTATCACATTTGTTTGTCGTTACCTTCTAAAAAATGGCATTGTTGCAGGTCAGTTTCGCCTGATGCATCAGTTCATCAGTTCAGTTGCAAAAAAGAAGAGCATTATACCTTGTTGTCTACTCTGGTGACTTCTTTTCCTATACTATGTAGGTCAGCTTCGCCTGATGCGTAAGTACAGTTTCATAGTGCGCGATAGGCATGATTCAGTAACAGTGTGACTTCAATTAGTTCGTAGCCATCCTTTAGCAAGATCGTACCTTGATATTCCACTGTTTTCTCCTTTGTCCCATGCATTTTTAAGAACTGAAGTAATGAAAGAATTATATACCATTGCATCATACCAACATGGTTACAAGACTTGTGTGAATAGGCAAGAAAGGTCCAACTAGCAAAAGCGATATACTATGAGTTTATAGCCACATGAAAAAGGAAATATGTATACCTGTTTTCTATTTTGACGCATATATTTATCTTTATTTACTTATGCACTTTCGAATGATCCACCATATCTGCAATTCATCAAACTGGAAGACATTGTTTAAGGCCTAATTTGTAGGTTACTTGCACTGCTTATCTTTCTTTGTCAGCGCGCCTCTTCCCTCCAATAATATGCTGGAGCTACTCCTTACAGCAAGGAAACGGTGGATGAATCTTCACCAGTTACAACTGTATGCTGAAGCTACTCCTTACAGCAAGGAAACGGTGGATGAATCCTCACCAATTACAAATGTATGGTGAAGCTACTCCTTACAACAAGGAAATGGTGGTTGAATGCCTTCTATCTTTAGATATTTGGTTCACGTCGGATGTCGACTGCAATACGTGCAGAAATCTTCTAGTATCTCTTCTGCCTCCCCTTTTCCCTCTTCCATTTTGTTTTTTGGAAATCTTTGGTAGGCCTTTGATTCACAAAGACTTCGACTATTATTTGTACAATATATATGCATAGGAATTTTGTTCTCCATTTTGTTTATTGGTACATGTGTGATGTTTTTCATGTTATGAACATATTGGTTTGTGTGAAGTTCATGTACGACTACCCAAGGAGTTCAACAATCACTTACCATGAAAGAAGAGGCGTCACGTTGTGCAATTCCGCTCATGTGAACAAAGGGGGAGCGGTTTCTTCTTAACTGTTGATTCTGCACTTGTATGGTGCATTTTGTCTCAGCTTTTAGGTTAATTCATTGCTTCTCTTACATTCTGTTCAACAGGGTACAAAAAGTTTGCGTACAAACTATTTGTGTATGTCTGTAAGAGTTGTTGTTGTGCTAATGCCATTAGAAAATGAAGCTTTTTCTGAGTTGGTTTTTCTGTAATACATGTGAATACTTTCGTATGAACAAAAGGAGCTTTTTGCATACTGAACAAGTGCTCTTTTGGGTGTAATTTCTGTAATATATATATAGAGAGAGAAAGAAAGAGAGAGAGAAATAAAAAGAGAGAGAGAGTAACACTATTCTGATCCTGAGATCAGACTACCTATTTGGATCACGTCACACCTATATAGGGCCGATGAGACGTTCCAAGATCGTAAACAGTCCAAAAGCGTAGCACCGATGAGCCCACCCAGCACCTCGCGAACAGCCCATTATGTCACTCGCGACCTTCTCTTCCCCCACCTCGACCAAACCCACTCACCGCCGCAACCAGACTCCATCCTGCCGGCCTTCCTCTCCCGCCGCTGCCAGCCTCACTCCGGCCGGCCTCCCTTCCCCTCCGCAGCCAGCCTCCCTCATGTGTCGCGCCTAGCCTTTTTTTGGCTGCCGCACCGCCTCCAGCCTGGATCCGGCCGTTGGGCCACTTCCTCCGGATCCGCCCACGCGCCACCCCTGCCCCACCGCCTCCGCCCCTGGGTCCGGCCGCCAGCCAGCCTCCTCATCTGCCCGAGACCAATCCCATCGCCGTCTGCCTCCTCCCGGCATGAGGCCGCCCTCGCCTCCTCTGGCGCGAGGCCTCCTCCCGGTGCGAGGCCAGCGTCCCTCCCTCCGCTGCTGCTCCACATCGGATCCACCCGCCGCTGCCTCGGCTCCCCATCGCCTCCAAACGCTACCGCCGTCGTGGAAGATGACCACCAACTACAGCCCGCACCTCCTAGATGGGATCCTCTTGACGGTGGCCGGCTTGATATCCGACGAGGCACGTGGCCCCTCCTTCTCTGCCTCCTTTCACGAACCTCCATGCCACCGCCGTCGATGCTCCACTCCGGCCACCAGCACACACCGTCGGAGCAACAAGGCCCCCTATATGCAATCTTGGCTTGCCAGAGAAGTTCATATTTGCAATATTCCAAAGGTCAGATGCAGTAAAAAGTTCATGCGCACCTCTCACCTCCCTGCATAGCACCAAGTGCATCCGCTGCTCTGCTGAGACGTTTGCCATGGCCACTTTTGTGTGCTTTTGTATTCATTGCCTGTTAGGTGCTTGTGTAAATGTCTAGGAAGGAGAAGCTATGGAATTCATTGTTGGCAACTATATGTGAAGATGGAAAAGCACCATTTTCATATTCCTTTTTTGTTGACGCCACATTCCATGCTTGTGGCAGGTGACCTCATTGGTGTCTGAAGTTGCTCCTTCCTATTGTCATTAAACTAAATCTAGATCATAGCGTTGATCCCCCTGTCCAGTCTTGTATTTGTTCTCTAAGTGATTTTGATTGATGTCTGAAGTTCAACTATATCTGCAAGTAAAAAACATTCTTTTTTTGGTGGTGTGTGGTGGAAATAAACTACATAATTTTTGTTGTGTTTAATTTTTCAGTTGACTAATATAAAGAACTTTTGTTTAAGCGAGACAAAAAGAACTTATCTTTGGCTTTCATGTGTAGGTAGTTCAGTTAATCCACTCTTGTGCATTCATGAGAGAAAGTTTTCTTATGAAATTGGTGCATTTTTGTGAGAAAAGTTTACTTATGAAATGATTAAAAAAAGTGAAGTTCAGGTTTTAGGAGTATGTAAGCCCAAATACATAAGCTAGATAGGTGCAGAGGAAACAAGAGTTTCGTAAAAACAAATAAAAGAGACCATGTTGGAAGGTTCCTCAAGAAAAATGTATAAATGTGGTGTGAACGAAGCAAAATAAAAACCTAAAAGTTCAAATAAAAAGAAACAAAGAAATTCAATGTTTGTAAAAAAGGATTTATCTCTCTTTTTTAAAAACAAAGAAATGCAAAATATTAAAAAACATGGTAGTTCCAAAAATTATTAAAAAAAGCATTTTCCATGTTTCCAAAAAGAATTTAGAGGCTCGAATTTCAAAAACATAGAGGTTCAATGTTTTTACAGAACCAAGAAAGTCGAATTAAAAAAACCAAGAAGTTCAATTTAAAAAATAGAGTAGTTCAATGTATATGAAAAAGTCAGATTTTCCTCATTACTAAAAAATAAACCTAGAAGTTCAATTTTCGAAAATGGAGCAGTTCGATATTTATTACAAAAACTTGATTTTTTTTCATTACTAACGAATAAACCAAGAAGTTCAATTTGAAATAACGAAGAAGTTCGACATTTACTAAAGATCTGCATTCTTTCCATTTCTAAAAATACACAAAAAGGTTCAAATTTTTTCACAAAAATGCGACAGAAATTCATAGTGAAAACAGCGAGAAGTTCAAGTACCGAAAGGAATGCATTTTAGGTGAGAATAAAAATATAGAAAAACAAAAGCTTAAAAGGTTTTTCGAAAGAAGTTCAAGTGCTCTGTCCGGGGAGTTCAAAAATTTCGAGAGAGGTTCACCTTGTATTTCCATGTTCAAAAACACAAAAAATAAATTGTTTTTTTGCATTTTAAAATAATTCTCTCAATCCACGAAGAAGCTCAGTTATTATTTGGGAGCAATTTGATTCCAAAAAGAAAATAAGATGTCCAAATTATAAAAAAAAAGTTCAATATTTATAAAAAACACAGGTTTTCTTTGTTACTAAAGAATAAAATTAAATAAGTATAAATTAAAATAAAAGGAGTAGTTTGATGTTTATGGAAAACTCAAATTCTTTCCATTTCTAGGAAAAATAGAAGTATGGGGTTCAATTTTAGAAAAAATGTTTGATGCTTCTTTAAAAACATATTTTTTTCTAAGAATAAGACTAAGAAGTTCAATTCAAAATAACAGAGAAGTTTGACGTATATAAAATACTCAGATTTGTTGTTGGAAGTTCATGTGCACCACCGTGCACGATTTTAGAATTTATATTGCGGGATGTTCGACCTCCAATTACAAGTTTTAAAATGGCAAAAAATGACGTTCAACCTTCAATTGTGTGTAATTCGACGTATACACAAAAATGTGACAGAAATTCATAGTGAAAACAACGAGAAGTTCAAGTACTGCAAGGAAGGCATTTCAGGTGAGAATAAAAGTATAGAAAAATAAATCTTAAAAGGTTTGTTGAAATAAGTTCAAGTGCTCTGTCCGAGGAAGCTCACAAATTCTTGCGAGAGAGGTTCACCGCGTATTTCCATGTCCAAAACACAAAAAAGAAATTATTTTTTTCATTTTAAAATAATTCTCTCAATCCACAAAGAAGTCTAGTTATTATTTGGGAGCAATTTGATTTCAAAAAAATAATTCAAATTCAAATTATAAAAATGGAAAAGGTTCATGTACTACATGGTGTGTGTTTAATATGAGAAAAATGAATTAAAAGGCAATGTCTAATTTTGTTGTTGTTATAAGTTCAAGTTCTTAGTCGGAGAAAGTTAAAAAAATATTGTGAGAGAGGCTTGTATAAAAGGAATATCATTTGTGTAACACTATCGAATGGATGAGAAAATTGCAAACGAAAACACATCACGGAAGTTCAACATGAAAACAGCATGAAGTTCAATTACTACACTGAATGAATTTCAGATGAAAAACATTTAAAACCGTCGTGAGTATGAAAAAATGATCAACACGGGAAAGTTGCGTGTTTACAACAGCTTTCCATCGGTATATTACTTGCTCAATTCTGGTGAGTGTTCCGATGAGTGGATGGAGAGTTACGAGCAAAAAAAGCACGTGAGAAATAGAGTGAAGTTCAAGCATACATGCCGAGAAGTTCAGGTTCTTCACGTGGTGCATTTTCGAAGAATCTGTTTCATGATGAAGGCTGAACGAATGGTCTCGTCATTTTCGAAATTACTTGAAAACGGCTAGGAATCAGAGAAAATCATCAACATGAAAAAGTTTCGCATTTTCCTTAGCTTTTCAACGGTATATTATTTGCCCCGTTCCGATAAAGTTTGTAGAAATTATAGTGAAAATGTGTTTTTATCCATTTTCAAAATTGACTTTAAACCACAAAGAATTTGGAGAAACAATACATCCCAAAAAGTTTCGCATTTGTTCAATCTTTCCAACGCCATATCATTTGCTGCATTCGGGTACACAGTTAGAAAATTAGATTGAAAATACGAACTCGGTGGAACTTGTACAGTTTTCTAAATTACTCTTAAACCGTTCAAAATTAGAAAAAAAATCAACAAGAGAAAGTAGCGCATTTTCATAAGCTTTCCAACTCCGTATCATTTGCCTCAATTGGATTAACCGTTTAGAAATGACATCCAAAATACGAAGTTGGCTGTTCGATTTGCAAAATTTTACGCTTTTCCAAATTACTCTTTAACCGTAGGGAATTAGAGAAAACTTTCAACATGTGGAAGGAGCGGGTTTACACTAGCTTTCCAACGCTATATTATTTGTCTCATTCCGATAAACGGTTTAGAAATGTGATCGAAAATACGATTCATGTTTGTATGAAGAAAAAACGATTTTGAAAACGGCTCTTAAACCGCTTACATTTTGCCAAAAATTTAACTTGGATCATGATACTTGTGTCCATAGCTTTCCAACGGTATATCACAAGCCTCATTTAGGCAATGTTGGTGGAAGTTCAACCTATCACTGAGAGAAGTTCAGGTCGAACAACTCAGGCAGTAAAATTGTAAAAAACGCAATTTCATTGCGCCCCGAGAGCAAAATCCGCCAACGAGCGAGATTCTTATTTAAAACTGGTATTTAGTTGGTAAAAAACGTTTCTAGATTACACTAACATCATATAGAACACAACTAACTAGAATAATTCACGCGAGGAGACACGGTTGTGAAGATAGCCCGAAGGTCGGGTTCGTACATTGGGAAGTTCAAGCGCGTTACTCAGGCAGTTCAAGTTGTGATCAGAATATTATTCTGATCCCGTGATCGGAATAGTGTTTATGTGTGTGTGTGTGTCTATATATATATACATGTATATATATATATACATGTATATATATATATATATATATATATATATATATATATTTCTCTAATCTATCCCTAATAATAAAGCACAGATTGACTCCGTGGTTTCACCATCACAATACGCTTCCTTCCCGTGAATTTACACTTTCAGTTTTTTTCACCTATATTATTTTCTATATCTGAGATGGTACTATTGCTTCTTCCCTTTAATTTTCGTCGGTCATTAAGATGATTTTCGTCCGCCGTCAATGATCCATGTTTTTTCATCCGCCGTCGCTGTCGCTATGTCTAACTTAGATGGCCCAGCAATATTTTCGTCAAACGTCTTTATGGCCCAAGTCAGCCGGCCCAACTTCTGTATAAAAAAAAGGGCAGCCCCAGTGCATGTAGCTCCCGCTTGCGCAGGGTCTAGGGAAGGGTCCGACCACTTTGGGTCTATTGTATGCAGCCTTTCCCTACATTTCTGTAAGAGGCTGTTTCCAGGACTTGAACCCGTGACCTCATGGTCACAAGGCAGCAGCTTTACCACTGCGCTAAGGCTCCCCTTCAACTTCTGTATAAAAGAAGGCAAAAAACAGCTATCAGCCAGCCCAACTTCTGTATAAAAGAAGGCAGAAAAAACTGCTATTAAAACAGGTGGGATCGAACTCACAACCTCCACACCAAACCTGACAAGCCGTTGCCAGTTCAGCTGGGATGTGTTTGTGTTCGAATAAAAGGTTTCACACCTGTCAAATAGTCCCAGGCGGCCGATGCAAAATAATTCTGGACTAAGCTAGATCGTAACATATGAGAATACAATGTTGATTAATCTATTAAATAGTCCCACCTCGCTCCCTTAAATCTAATTTTTCTAATTTATATATGTCTCGATTTTCTTGTGGATATCAAGGAGACTTCTCAGGAATCATTAAGGAGTAAATCAGATGTCTCATAATAAGGAAGGAAAGAGGCATTGAAAGAATATAAGGAAAGAAAGAGGGAGATTGAGATAATAAGGAAAGAACGAGGGATTTCAGATGTGCTTAAAAAAACAAAGAAGGAATGAGGAACTAAATGATGAGAGAAGGAAGCTTCCATGTGCGTGCGGGGAAGATGAGGCAGAAAAGAAAGGGATCGGCCATGATGATTGAGGATTTAAGAGAAACCATATTTGGAACAAAAAGCATGTGTACGCCACACTCCATTATGAGTCAGAAATATATAAAAAAAACATGCGTACAATTTTTTTATGGAACACGCTAGTTGAGACTTGAGCACATATAAAAAATAACATGAGCATATACAAAATTAGATGTCTTTGCACTAGAAAAAACTTAGATCATGGCCGATCAAGATTTTGAGTTATTCAAAAAAATGTGGGGGAGTTATTCAAAAAATTAACGAGATGTACGAACACACGGCTTGCACAACATTACCCACGGCGGACATGACAGGACCATACAATCGGATCATCATCACATGTGCGACCGGTCTCCCAGATCAGACAGTCAGTTGCAAAAATATCATAATTTACCTATGTAAGTGCATCTAGTGCCACTCCTAGTTGGTTTTGCAGTATTGACGACAAACCTAGTTGAGGGACTAATGTGTTTGTGAGAATTGCAGGATAACACAGGTAGAAGTCGCTCATTAATTCGGTTTTCCTACCAGAGATGACCCCTAAAATGTAAAAAGACATTGAAGTCAAATGTGGTATGTGCACATTGAAGACTATGACAAGAGAAGACATCGCATGAAGATTATGGAGCGCGAAGACTTAGTTCTTTCGTCGTTCTTTTTCTTCTTTGTTGAGTCATAGGAACCACCGTACTGTTAAGTGGGGTCCAAGTGAACCAGTCAGAATGACTGAAGTGATGCTTAACCAAAATCCTATGTCTTCGAGTGAAGACTATGAGAGCAAATGTTGTCCAGAGTTGGATAAGTCAGCTTTGCTTGTAGCTCAAGTGAAGTTGTTGTGTGTGTTTGAAATCTAACCGTTGGAACACGTGTCAGTTCCTTAGTGACCAAGGGTCATTTCGGACAAATCAGGTCGGGTTGCCTAGTGGCTATAAATAGCCCACCCCCTACAACCATAAAAGGTTGGCTGCTCAGAGTTAGTGTACGGCTTTTGTCGTTTGAGAGCAACCCACCTCGAAGCCTTTGAGAGAGAATTCCTTGCGAGGATAAAGCCCTAAACACCCAGAGCCAAAGAGTGTTAGGCATCACTTAAGTCTTCCTGTCTGTGTGATCTAAAGACTTATTACAATTGAGGACTGTGAATCCTCCAGCCGGTTAGGCGTCGCGTTCTGAGCATCCAAGAGTCATTGTGGATCGCCGGTGAACGAAGTCTGTGAAGGTTTGGAAGTCTACCTTGAAGACTTACCAGAGTGATTGGGCGAGGACTGGGTGTCCTTAGCTCAAGGGGAATAAGGTGAAGACGAGGTCTTCTGAGTTGAATCTCAGCCTCCCTAACCAGACGTACAGTTGTCATAGCAACTGGAACTGGTCCAACAAATCATTGTCTTCAATGAGTCACTGGTTTCATCCTTCCCTTCCCTTTACTTACTGTTGGTCCTTGTGAAGTCATTGTATGATTGATTTATCTTTTGTCTTCATTGAGTTACTGCTTGTTCTGATTGGCTTCACAATATCTTCCTACCTGATCTTTACTGCCTGGCTGCTATTAGTCATTGTGCTTTCACTCCATTGAATACTTGACTATGGTTTGCCTAGTGTAGTCTACCTTCCGCTGCATGGTAATAGGTTTATTTCTATCATTTGTCTTTGAAACTTCCATGTTTTGAAGACTTCCATAAAAATCGCCTATTCACCCCCCCTCTAGTCGATCACTAGCACTTTCAATTGGTATCAGAGCGAGGTACTCCCTTGTTCTGTGTGATTCGGTTTAACCACCTGGAGTTTTAGCTATGTCGACTGCAGGGATAATCAAAGTCTCCGCTGTGTGCCCAGTCTTCGATGGAACTGAATATCCCTACTGGAAGAATAAGATGCGCATGCATCTTGAAGCCATTGATGTCGACCTATGGTATGTCGTCAAGAATGGCGTTCCCAAGGCTGGTGAAGGTGTCACCGCTGCTGATGTCAAGAAATTCGTTCAACTGGACTCCACTGCCAAGAACATCATCCGTGGTCATTTGACCAAAGGACAGTATGGTCGTGTGAGTGCTTTGGAAACATCTAAGCTAGTCTGGGACTGGCTCTCCAAGGTCAACGAAGGCGTCTCAACCCAGAGAGATCAGACAATCAGTGTCCTTCGCAACCTCTTCAACCGCTTCAAGAGAAATGACAATGAGAATGTTCAGCTCACGTTTGATCGACTCACTGACATCAGCGCCACTGAGATCACCAAGCATGAAGTTGTCAAGACACTCCTGAGCTCACTTGACAGTTCGTTTGACACCCTAGCCCTGATGATTCAAGAACGTCCTGACTTCAAAACACTCGATCCGTCTGACATACTTGAGAGGCTCAACACACACAAGTTTCAGCTTTCTGAGAAAAGAGACATCTACGGTCCCAACTATGGGCGAACTCGTGCCTTGAAGGCAAAAGATGTCTCCTCATCTGAAGAAGAGTCTGATAGCAGTTCTGATGATCCTGAAGACATTGGAAAGGAGCTTGCTATGCTTGTGAAGAAGTTCCAAAAATTCACCAAGAAGAAAGGCTTCAAAAAGTCCTCCCGATCAAGCTCAAGGAATGATGAAGCTTCTGCTCATGACTACAAGAAGAGAACATGCCACAAGTGCAAGAAACCTTGCCACTACATCTCTGAGTGTCTGCAGTGGGACAATGAGAACAAGAAGAAAAAGAAGAGCAAGGAGTATGATTCTGATGACAAGAAGAAGAAGAAATACTCAAAGTCTTCTTCCAAGTCCTCCTCAAAGTCTTCATCACACAAGAAGAGCTCATCTGGCAAGGCACGTGCGTTTGTTGGCAAGGAAATGGATTCAGAGGAGGAGTCTGATGAAGCTATGTACCTAGGGTAGGGTCATGGACCTGTCCTAACTTCCCTACCCAAGGACATCTCTAGAAGGAATCACCTTTCAATCGACTTGGAGGTGTTCCACTCGACAGACTTGAAGACACTCGACCAAGAAGCAATCACTCGACCAAGATCCAACCACTCGACGGCCAGGAGACCTGAAGTCACTCCGCACGCTAACGGTCGGTCATTAAGTAGCTTTTATGGTCATCATAGCACTTTATTAGGGGCGTTACCAGTAACGCTTGACCTTAATGTACTTAAAACCCTGCATAACTGAGGGCCGGAGGGGTCGGGCGAACTCTATATAAGCCACCCCCTCCTCAGTGTAAAGGGTTCGCACCCCTGTGATTCATACACACATAATCCAGTCGACCGCCTCCGGGCTCCGAGACGTAGGGCTATTACTTCCTCTGAGAAGGGCCCGAACTCGTAAACCTCGTGTGCTTACAACTACTCCATAGCTAAGATCTCGCCTCCCCATACCTACCCCCCTACATTATTGTCAGACTTAGAACCACGACAGTTGGCGCCCACCGTGGGGCCGGTGTCTTAGCGATTTGTTGGAGGAGTTGCGATCTTTTCCGATCCAAATCATCATGGTTTCTGGCGGAGTTTTGGTGGAGGGCCGCGAGATCCGTCTCGGCGCGCTCACGTTCATCGCTGATGACTCCGCTTGGCTTCAGGAGGCTCCGCTCGACGTGGACGCACTCCCTGTCCGCGGGGCAATGCACTTTCGCGCGTGCGTCCGTGGCATCCTCTTGCGGCAACCGTCGACCCATTATCGGTCGGCCCCTGTGTTGTCCTCCCTCCCTGTTTCCCGCCGGCGCAAGCGCTCCGGTCGGTCGAGACTTCAGCGGTGGGTGAGACACGCGGTGGCATGCCAGTCGGCCACCCCTCAAGTGCGGCGATCGAGCCCGACAAATCCCTCTACGACCTGTTCGACCTGTCGACTGACTCCGTAGAGACCGCATCCGAGTGCGACAGTAGTGATCCGGCGGCGGAGGATCTGATGGTCGATAGACCGTGCAGTCCTCCCAGTTTTCCCCACACCGACGAAGGCGCAGGTGGAGGCGACCTGTCGCATCCCCATGAGGAATATCTCCCCGAGCCTCTCACGTCGCTGCAGAGAGAAGAACTTCGTCGCCGGAACATGGATGCACTGCACACTCCTATCGTTGGAGAAACCCCCAAAGCTCGTGCCTTGGAGGACGCACGTCTAGCAAACTTGGCTGAGCGCACTCGACTGGAGAACCTCCAGCGAGCACTCGATGAGCGTGCGCGGCAACAGGTTCCAGAATCCAGTCGACGTCAGCTCTTTCTACCCCCGCAGGTATATCGAACTCCGATTCAGAATTTAGCAGTTGCAGCCCGTATAGCAGAATCGATTCAGCCTTCCCAGTCAGAGGCTGGCAGAGGCTTGCTGTAGATCAGAGCATTACTCCGGCAGCAGGAGACCAGAACTCCGCTATTTCTCAGTCGCGAAACAAGATTCATAGCAGATCCATTGCTGCAGACATAGTCCAGTCGGCTCATAGCCCAAGATCGCCCCGAGGCGTGAGGGACGTGGGGACCGACGTGATCAGTACGGGAACCGTGAGCAGTTTGATCACCGATTCGATCGTGATGATTGACGTCGAGTGCCCACCCCTCCCCCGAGGAGTGGATTGTATGTGCCTCGACAGCAGGATGGCAGGCGCCCTCATAGTGTTGGGCGAAGGATTCCAATCGACCCCAGGGAACCAGGCTTTGATGCGAGATCCATTCTCGTTCAAGGTTTGGTCGACAGGAACAGAGCTCACCGAGAAGGTCACGACAGAGATGCACCTACCAGTAGCAGAGTACATGTTTCGGGGCCAGAGTGCTTTAGTAGAGCCATCAGGTCCGTTGTGATTCCTCCCAACTTCAGGTTGGCGACTGGAGTCAGTAAGTTCACTGGTGAGTCCAAGCCTGATACTTGGCTTGAAGACTACCGAGTGGCTGTCTAGATTGGCGGTGGCAATGATGAAGTGGCCATAAAGCACCTGCCTCTCATGTTGGAGGGCTCGGCCAGAGCGTGGCTGAATCAGTTAGCACCCAGCAGCATTTACACTTGGGAAGATCTCGCCCGAGTGTTTGTCACCACATTTGAAGGAACATGCAAGCGACCGGCAGGGCTGATGGAACTGCGGTCTTGCGTGCAGAAGCCAAATGAAACTTTGAGGGATTACATCCAGAGATGGATCACGTTACATCACACGGTAGAGAATGTGCCTGATCACCAAGCAGTTTGTGCCTTCAAAGAAGGCGTCAAGTACAGAGAAGTGAATCTGAAATTCGGTCGAACCGGAGACATGTCTCTGAATCGGATGATGGAGATTGCCACCAAGTACGCTAATGGTGAAGATGAGGATCGACTCCGGAGTGGCAAGCACAAGTCAGTCGCCCAAGAAACCGGAGGAGGAAATTCCAATCGGAAACAGAAGCGGAAAGCCGAGCCAGCTGCCCCTGGGGAAGCCTTGGCTGTAACTCAAGGAAAGTTTAAGGGGAAACCCAAAGGGCCTTGGAACCCCAAGAAAGTTAAAGACCAAGACGGAAATGATGTGTTGGATTTGCCATGTCACATCCACACCAAGAAAGATGAAGAGGGTAAGCTCATTTACCCGAAACATACCACTCGACAGTGTCGGCTCTTGATCCAGCAGTTCCAGGGCAAACAGCCCAAAGATAAGGAAAAGGAGTCGGACAAGGTTGAGGACAAGGAAGACAGTGATGATGGATACCCCCAGGTCAATTCCACCTTGATGATTTTTGCTGATGTTGAAAGCAAAAGTTGACTGAAAGTTATCAACCGTGAGGTGAATATGGTTGCTCCGGCGACACCCAGTTATCTGAAGTGGTCTCAGACTGCCATCACATTCGACCAGTCCGATCACCCAACGCACATTGCCACCCCTGGGAGGCAAGCTTTGGTGGTCGACCCAGTTGTTGAAGGCACTCGACTAACCAAAGTCTTGATGGATGGTGGCAGTGGTTTGAACATACTGTATGCTGAGACGTTGAAAGGGATGGGCATTCCGATGTCCAGACTCAGTACCAGCAACATGAGTTTCCATGGAGTCATTCCTGGGAAGAAGGCTGAGTCACTCGGCCAAATTGCTCTTGATGTGGTTTTCGGTGATTCCAAGAATTACCGCAAAGAAAAGTTGATGTTCGAAGTTGTGGATTTCCAGAGTGCTTACCACGCTATTTTGGGCAGGCCAGCTTATGCACGCTTCATGGCTCGACCATGTTATGTGTATCTCAAATTGAAGATGCCTGGTCCCAAAGGTGTGATCACTGTTACGGGCAATCGGAAGAAAGCAGAAGAGTGTTTTCAGAAAGGCTCAAAGATCGCTGATGCTCAGATGGCAGTGGTGGAGCTGCAGGAGTACCAGAAGACTGCAGACCCGAGTGATTTGTTGCGAGCCAAGAAGCCCGCTACAGAATCAGCTTTTCAGTCGTCTGGTGAAACGAAGCCGGTTCACATTCACCCGACCGATCCCAGTGCTGCTCCGACTCATATCTCAACAACACTCGACTCCAAATAGGAAGAAGCGCTCATCCAGTTCCTCCGTGAGAACTGGGACATCTTCGCATGGAAGCCTTCTGACATGCCGGGTGTTCCCAGGGGGCTGGCTGAGCACCGCCTACGAGTCGACTCAAAAGTGAAACCTGTCAAAGAACATCTCCGACGGTCCGCCGTCCAGAAGAGAAAGGCTATTGGTGAGGAGGTGGCTCGGCTCTTAGCAGCGGAGTTCATCCGAGAGATTTACCACTCCGAGTGGCTCGCCAACGTTGTCATGGTCCCCAAGAAGGACAAGTCACTTCGCATGTGCATTGACTTTAAACATATCAATCGGGCCTGCCCGAAAGATCATTTTCCTCTCCCCCGCATCGACCAGATAGTCGACTCGACTGCGGGATGTGAGCGACTGTCTTTTTTAGACGCCTATTCCGGGTACCATCAGATCCGTCTGTATGGACCTGACGAGATCAAAACAGCTTTCATCACTCCATTCGGGTGCTTATGTTATGTTACCATGCCATTCGGCCTCAAGAATGTTGGAGCCACATTCATGAGGATGATTCATAAGTGTTTGCTCACTCAAATCAGTCGGAATGTGGAAGCATACATGGATGATATTGTGGTCAAGTCACGGAAGGGTTCCGACCTGCTGACTGACCTTGCTGAAACCTTTGCCAACCTCAGGAGGTATGATATCAAGCTTAATCCATCAAAGTGCACATTCGGAGTTCCTAGCGGGAAGTTACTCAGTTTTCTCGTTTCCGAACGGTGAATCGACGCCAATCTAAAAAAAGTCGGTACTATACTCCGGATGAAACATCCTGTGCAAGTGCACGACATCCAGAAGCTTACTGGTTGCTTGGCCGCTTTAAGTTGATTCATCTCTTGTCTCGGTGAAAAGGCATTGCCTCTTTACCGATTGATGAAGAAGTCAGATAAGTTCGAGTGGACTCCTGAAGCTGATGCAGCGTTTGCAGAGCTCAAAGCTCTGCTCTCCACCCAGCCGGTGCTTGCTGCCCCAATCAGCAAAGAGCCTTTGCTGCTTTACATCGCAGCCACGGGACAAGTCGTCAATACGGTACTTACGGTCGAGCGGGAAGAAGAAGGAAAAGCCTTCAAAGTTCAGCGCCCAGTATATTATATTTCTGAAGTTTTGACCCCGTCGAAGCAAAGATATCCTCATTATCAGAAGCTTGTATATGGGATTTATATGACCACAAAGAAGGTTGCTCACTACTTCTCTGATCATTCCATTACAGTCGTCAGCGACGCTCCATTGTCAGAGATCCTGCACAACAGAGATGCAACTGGTCGAGTGGCAAAATGGGCGATTGAACTCCTTCCTCTAGATATCAAGTTTGAGGCAAAGAAAGCTATCAAGTCCCAAGCAATAGCAGATTTCGTCGCCGAGTGGATTGAACAACAACTGCCGACTCAGGTTCACTCGGAGCATTGGACCATGTTCTTCGACGGTTCCAAAATGCTGAATGGTTCCGGTGCCGGGGTAGTATTGGTCTCCCCCCGAGGAGATAAGCTCAGATATGTTCTTCAAATCCACTTTGATTCCTCCAATAACGAAGCAGAATATGAAGCACTTTTATATGGGTTGCGCATGGCCATTTCACTCGGCGTCCGTCGCCTCATGGTCTATGGCGACTCAGATTTGGTGGTTAATCAAGTGATGAAGGAGTGGGACGTCAGAAGTCCAGCCATGACTGGTTATTGCAATGCAGTGAGAAAGCTGGAGAAGAAATTCGAGGGGTTAGAACTTCATCACATACCCCGACTGAAAAATCAAGCAGCTGATGATTTGGCGAAAATAGGTTCCAAAAGAGAAGCCATTCCCAGCAATGTGTTTTTGGAACACATCCACACACCATCAGTTCAGGAGGATCCCTTCACTGAAGAAGCCCCGCAGCCAAAAAGTGCCACGGATCCGATTGAAGTTGAAGTTCCAGCTGTGGTCGACCTGATCATGGAAGTTTTGGTCATCACTCCCGACTGGACGGTACCGTACATCGCGTACATCCTAAGGAAAGAACTCCCAGAGGACGAAGAAGAGGCTCGACAGATCGTCCGTCGATCCAAGGCCTTTACAGTCATAAAGGGACAGTTGTATAGAGAAAGCGCGACTGGAGTCAGTCAGAAGTGTATAACACCAGAAGAAGGTCAGATAATCCTTGATGATATCCACTCGGGGACCTGTGGTCATCATGCGTCCTCTCGGACCATTGTGGCTAAAGCATACCGAGCGGGATTCTACTGGCCAAGGGCGAATGAAATGGCGAAAGAGATAGTCGACAAATGTGAAGGATGTCAGTTTTACTCCAATATGTCGCACAAACCCGCGTCAGCCCTGAAAACCATTCCACTCGTCTGGCCCTTCGCTGTTTGGGGACTGGACATGGTTGGACCACTGAGAACGGGCAGGAGCGGCTTCACTCATGTGCTAGTAGCAGTCGACAAGTTCACCAAATGGATTGAAGCTAAGCCTATCAAGAATCTTGATGCTTGCACTGCTATCAGTTTCATCAGAGAGTTGATATTCAGATATGGAGTTCCGCACAGCATCATCACTGACAATGGGTCAAACTTCAATTCTCACAAATTCAGAGCCTTTTGCGCCTCTCAAGGCACACGAGTCGACTACGCTTCAGTCGCTCACCCCCAGTTGAATGGAAAAGCGGAAAGAGCAAACGGCTTAATTCTCAAAGGACTGAAACCCCGACTGATGCGCGATCTCAAGCACGCAGCAGGTGCATGGGTCGACGAGCTTCCATTAGTTCTTTGGGGATTGAGGACAACCCTGAACCGATCGACTGGAAGAACCCCATTCTTTCTGGTCTACGGAGCCGAAGCAGTTTTGCTGAGTGACCTACTTCACAACGCACCCCGAGTCAAGCTCTACTCTGAAGATGAAGCAGAACAAGCCCGGCAGGACGCAGTCGACCTCCTGGAAGAGGAAAGAGAAATGGCCATGATCCGATCGACCATCTATCAGCAAGACTTGCATCGATTCCATGCCAGAAATGTGAAGAGTTGAGCCTTCCAAGAAGGAGACTTGGTCCTCCGAGTGGATCAACAGAAACCACACAAACTCGCTCATACTTGGGAAGGTCCCTTCATAGTCACCAGAGTCCTCCACAATGGAGCGTACCACCTTTATAATGTCGATCGCCAAATTGATGAGCCACGAGCCTAGAATGCGGAGCTGCTCCGCCCCTTTTATACTTGAATTCTCACTCGGATGAGATGTAATAAGAAAAACTTCTGAAGTTTATTTATCAAAGACAAGAGCGTTATAATTTTCCCAGTGATTGTTATTGTTTTTGTTTGCGTGAGAAATCCCCCAGTGGTGGCTTAGCTGCAAATCCGTTTCGCCTAAGTTTGTAAAATCCTACCGAGTGGTGAGCCAGCCTCTCACTCGGAGGCTTAGCTGTGAACTCGTTTCGCCTAAGTATTTTAAAATCCTACCGAGTGGTGAGCCAGCCTCTCACTCGGGGGCTTAGCTGCAGTCTAGTACTCGCCTAAGTATTTGAAAATCCTACCGAGTGGTGCGCCAGCCTCCCACTCGGGGGCTTAGCTGCAGTCTAGTACTCGCCTAAGTATTTGAAAATCCTACCGAGTGGTGAGCCAGCCTCCCACTCGGGGGCTTAGCTGCAGTGCAGTACTCGCCTAAGTATTTGAAGATCCTACCGAGTGGTGAGCCAGCCTCCCACTCGGGGGCTTAGCTGCAGTCCGGTACTCGCCTAAGTATTTGAAAATCCTATTAAGTGGTGAGCCAGCCTCCCACTCGGGGGCTTAGCTGCAGTCCAGTACTCGCCTAAGTATTTGAAAATCCTACCGAGTGGTGAGCCAGCCTCCCACTCGGGGGCTTAGCTGCAGTCCAGTACTCGCCTAAGTATTTGAAGATCCTACCGGTGGTGAGCCAGCCTCCCACTCGGGGGCTTAGCTGCCAGTCCGGTACTCGCCTAAGTATTTGAAAATCCTACGGAGTGGTGAGCCAACCTCCCACTCGGGGGCTTAGCTGCAGTCCAGTACTCGCCTAAGTATTTGAAAATCCTACCGAGTGGTGAGCCAGCCTCCCACTCGGGGCTTAGCTGCAGGTCCAGTACTCGCCTAAGTATTTGAAAATCCTACCGAGTGGTGAGCCAGCCTCCCACTCGGGGGCTTAGCTGCAGTCCAGTACTCGCCTAAGTATTTGAAAATCCTACGAGTAGTGAGCCAGCCTCCCACTCGGGGGCTTAGCTGCAGTCCAGTACTCGCCTAAGTATTTGAAAATCCTACCGAGTGGTGAGCCAGCCTCCCACTCAGGGGCTTAGCTGCAGTCCAGTACTCGCCTAAGTATTTGAAAATCCTACCGAGTGGTGAGCCAGCCTCCCACTCGGGGGCTTAGCTGCAGTCCAGTACTCGCCTAAGTATTTGAAAATCCTACCGAGTGGTAAGCTAGCCTCCCACTCGGGGGCTTAGCTGCAGTCCAGTACTCGCCTAAGTATTTGAAAACCCTACTGAGTGGTGAGCCATCCTCCCACTCGGGGGCTTAGCTGCAGTCCAGTACTCGCCTAAGTATTTGAAAATCCTACTGAGTGGTGAGCCAGCCTCCCACTCGGGGGCTTAGCTGCAGTGCAATACTCTCCTAAGTATTTGAAAATCCTACCGAGTGGTGAGCCAGCCTCCCACTCGGGGGCTTAGCTATAGTCCAGTACTCGCCTAAGTATTTGAAAATCCTACCGAGTGGAGAGGGACCCTCCCACTCAGGGGCTTAGCTGCAGTCCAGTACTCGCCTAAGTATTTGAAAATCCTACCAAGTGGTGAGCGACCCTCCCACTCGGGGGCTTAGCTGCAGTCCAGTACTTGCCTAAGTTTGAAAATCCTACCAAGTGGTGAGCGACCCTCCCACTCGGGGGCTTAGCTGCAGTCCAGTACTCGCCTAAGTTCGAAAAATCCTACCGAGTGGAGAGCGACCCTCCCACTCGGGGGCTTAGCTGCAGTCCAATACTCGCCTAAGTTTGAAAAATCCTACTGAGTGGAGAGCGACCCTCCCACTCATAGGCTTAGCTGCAGTCCAGTACTCGCCTAAGTTTGAAAAATCCTACCGAGTTGAGAGCGACCCTCCCACTCGGAGGCGTAGCTGCAGTCCAGTACTCGCCTAAGTACGAAATGCATCCCAATCTACAAGGACGACGAGGTGCAGGTTGACTGCCACCTTCTCCTTCGGAGCTTCGCCACAAATACAATGTGCGCTCCATCCCAATCCGCAAGGACGACGAAGTGCAGGTCGACTGCCACCTTCTCCTTCGGAGCTTCGCCACAAATACAACATGCACTCCATCCCGACCCACAAGGACGACGAGGTGCAGGTCGACTGCTACCATCTCCTTTGGAGCTGCGCCACAAATACAAAAGTTGTCTCGAGTGAAGAATGAGTTCCACTCGACGGAGAATTCATGAAGATATTCAACGATAAACCAAGTTCAGATAAATAATAAAAGGTTCCAAGCAGCGAATCGAAAGTACTCAGGCACCATGCCCGAAGGAGTTTAACGGTTACAGAAACCACTCGGCATTCCGAGGCAAATTTAAAGCGTATCCAAGTTTCATAAGATTGTTCACTCGGCCGGAGGAGGGCTGGCAGGCTCCACGAACGAGTCCAGATCGATCCCATCAGCGATCCGAGTAGCGGCAGTGATGAAAGTCTCCATGAAGGACTGGAAGTCATGCTTTTTGGTGTTAGCAACTTTGATCGCAGCCAGCTTGTCTTCACGAGCCTCCTTGCAATGGACTCGCACCAGGGACAGCGCCACATCATCACCACACCTGGCGGAGGATTTCTTCCATTCTTGCACTTGGCCAGGGATCTCGTTCAGTCGAGTCATCAGAGATTCCAGATCATTCTGAAGCGTCGCCCCCGGCCAAAGCGTCGAGTCGATTCGAGAGACAACCTCCTTCAGGCGTGCGAGGTAGCTTGTGGCGCTGACGATACGGGACTCTAGTCGGAGCACGTTCATCGCAGTTTCGTCGCAGACCGGGGAAGCGATAGGGTCCAGACCCGTCTCGACCCTTCCAGTTTCTTCATCAAAGTCTTGACAAAGTTCTGTAGCCAAAAGTCAGTTCAATCAACCGAGCAAAATTTGATGGCAAGCATCAACACAGTCGGATTAAAAGAAATACCTCCCAGCACGAGATAAAGCTTCTTGGCAAGGGTCCTCAGATAAGCTTCTGTGTCGTTCCTCTTGCGGATCGCAGACTCCAACTTTTCGTTCAGGGCGACCTTATCCTTCTTCAGGCTGGTCACTTCGCGGTTAGCTTCATTAAGACAAGATGTCAGTCTAGTCACCTCTCCTTCAAGCGTTCCAACTGAAGCAAGCTTCTCGTCTGCGAGAACAGTTTTGTCTTGGGCTGCTTTTTGCGCGGCGGTGAGGTCCGAGTCCTTCTTGTCCAGAGCCAACTTCATTTTCTCTGCAAAAGAAATAATTGAATCAAAAAAGAGACCAAAGAGATATATTGAAGTTCAGTCGGCAATCAGTTACCTTCCATACCAGCAGCCTCGTCTTGAGCTTTTTTCAGATTTTGCTGAGCCAATTCCAAGTCAAGGTTTAGCTGGATCTGCTGTTTCTCCAAGTTAGCAAAGCGAGCTCTAAGATCACAAGATTTCTGCAATTAGGGAGGGGAAGTTATTTTACAGCGAAAAACGGCAAAGACAATAACTACTAAGACTATGGTCGACTGCCCGCACTCCACCATAGTCTCGGGGACTACACCCAGTGGGTGCACTTTGCGTGCCCCCACCGGTTCGGTTTACACTCGACATGGCCAGACCAGATCGAGCGAAAGAATCAAAATACAAAGACTACAGTCGACTACCAGCAGTCCACCGTAGTCTTGGGGACTACACCCAGTGGGTGCACTCAGCGTGCCCCCACTAGTCCAAAAATTCAATCGACGCACCCAGTGGGTGTATAGGTGCAAAGATTTTTGGAAAGAGAGTCTTCAGATAGCATATCCTAACAAAACAAGTTGTGACCAACTAACCTGAACATTGCTTTGGAGAGCCGAGCTGGCGTCATAGGCGGCCTGACTGGCGTCCTGCACCGCCTTCATCTTCTCCATCATAATGCCCGCCTGGCGTATGGCTTCCTTGGCAGCATTCACTTCGTCCTCTAGGACGTGATGGATCGCAAAAATTGAAGGTGGGTCGGCAGGAGCTTGAGCAGTCGACGAAGAAGGCAGGGCACTCGACAATGGTATGGCGAAGGTAACAGAACCCCGATTGGCATCACCAGCATCCTGGACGACTGGTTCCGCCATCGGCGTCGACTGTGGCACCTTGCTTGCAGGAGCTTTCCTATTTTTCCTCGTCAAAGGCCTCTCAGGTTCTTCATCATCATCATCAGGGAGGCCAATAATGTTAGGAGCTGTTCAAAGATCAATCGCCAAAATCACATCACCCAATGGTACACATTACAGTTGAGTTGACCAAATAAAGACAGAATGATAGAAATCATACCCAGATTGGAAGTGACTGAATCCTCCATTACCTCATCCTCATCCCTGTAAGCTGAGGTCCCGGAAGTAGCAGCGCTGCCAGTTCCAAAGTTCGTCTGGTTAAATCAAGAAAAAAATAAACAGCACGGAGCGTCGAGTGAATACAAAGGGAGACACTCACGCAGAAGCGACGGGGATGTCAATCTTAATCTTCGGCAACGCCTTCCGAGACTTCTGCTCTGCAACTTTGGGATGCTTTGACGCTTTTTCAGTTGGGGTTGGTGAAGATGTCTAAGGATGCTTTGAAGACTGACCAGTCTGAGCAATCGCCTTTTCACGGGCGCTCGGTCGTTCTTGGTCAAGCTTGGATCGCCTCTCCCTGCGAGGAGGCCACTCGACTTCTTCTTCGTCACTTGAGTCGTCACTTTCTTCGTCCCCTTGTCCATCAGAATGCCATTCGCCACTGTCACCGCCGCTTGCCTCTCCTTCCGGGTCTTGCTCTTGCTCTCCGTTGGGCACTGAGTACATTTTGATAAGGGCCTGAAAGAAAGTAGGAAGAATAAAGTCAGTCGACACAGTATAGACAGTTGCGCGAATGAATTCAGATTATAATCAAAAGCTTAGAATCGGACCTTTTTTGGTTCATGGGACTGGTCGAATGAAGGAACTCTCCTGGCTCCCCTAGGGTTGTCCTTGTTTCCGGTGATGCCCGACAGCCACCCCTCCAGTGTGTCGTCATCGACCTCCTCCGGGTGAATCCGAATGGTGTAATCAAGACCCGAATACATCCACATCGGATGGTCTCGAGCTTGAAGAGGCTGGATGCGCCGCCGAAGGAAAACCTCCAAGAGATCCATACCAGTGACCTCGTCACGGATAAGATGGACCACTCGTTCGACCAGCACCCTAACTTGTGCCTTCTCCTCCGGGATCACCTTCAAAGAGGAGGGTTTCCTCACTCGGTCCATGGTAAAAGGAGGGAGGCCAGTCGACTGCCCTGGCGTCGGCTGGTCTTTACAGTAAAACCAGGTCGACTGCCATCCGCAGACCGAGTCGGGAAGAATCATGGCCGGAAAGGAACTTTTCCCTCTCATCTGAACACCAAGACCCCCACACATCCGAATCACCTGTGTTCTCTCATCACTCGGATTGGCCTTTTTCACCGTCTGAGAACGACAGGTGAAAATGTGCTTGAAAAGACCCCAGTGAGGCCGGCAACCCAAGAAATTCTCGCACAAAGACATGAAAGCAGTGAGATACACGATTGTGTTGGGAGTGAAGTGGTGGAGTTGTGCCCCAAAGAAATTCAGAAATCCCCGAAAGAAAGGGTGAGGAGGCAAGGAAAACCCACGGTCAACGTGAGTGGCAAGGAGAACGCGCTCACCCTCCCGAGGTTGCGGCTCGGATTCCTTCCCCGGAAGCTGCGCCGATCCATGGGGGATCAGTCCTCCGTCGGCTAGGTCGTCGAGGTCTTCTTGGCGGATCGTCGAGCAGATCCAGTCGCCCTGGATCCAGCCCTTCGGCAGGCCGGCTCGTGAGGAAGATCCACCCCGACTGGTCGACTTCCCCTTCGCCTTTGTCGTCGCCTTCTTCGCCCGCTCCAGAGCCACCGTCTTCTCCTTCCCCATCGTCACCGGCGAGACACGTTCGGAGCGGCGGCGCTGGGGCGAGAGCGAGCGTGACGAAGAAGCCTGAAGAGGAGGAGAGGAAATGAGAACGCATTGTTCAAGAAACCCCAGTTCGACGCCTTATATGAGGTTACTTCCGAGTGGCTGACTGGTAGGCCCGGACGATCCTGTCAAATCCCGCAACAGTCACGCGCACGATACGTGGCGAAAAAGGTGGCGTAGAGATCGAGGCGGCTCCGCCCTATCCCATCCGATTACCGCGGCCTCCCTCGTCCCGCGCGCTTCCCAAAATTCGAATCCCACGAAATCCACGGGCAGCAGAACAACTTGTCAGACGGAAGATCTCCTCCACACCGTCACTCGGAGCTTTTCAAGTAAAGAAACTAACTCGACAAAAGAACTAAGAATGGATCAAGGCGACTGAAAAGGAAGTTGCTGTCGTCACTCAGGTTCATTGATCCGAAACAAGATATGCTCATGGCATGAAAAATGAGTCGGAGAAGTTCTCAGCTCCTTCCCCACTCAAACCTCGATCCATTCGGGGGCTAATGATGAAGCTATGTACCTAGGGTAGGGTCACGGACCTGTCCTAACTGCCCTACCCAAGGACATCTCTAGAAGGAATCACCTTTCAATCGACTTGGAGGTGTTCCACTCGACAGACTCGAAGACACTCGACCAAGAAGCAATCACTCGACCAAGATCCAACCACTCGACGGCCAGGAGACCTGAAGTCACTCCGCATGCTAACGGTCGGTCATTAAGTAGCTTTTATGGTCATCATAGCACTTTATTAGAGGCGTTACCAGTAACGCCCGACCTTAATGTACTTAAAACCCTGCATAACTGAGGGCCGGAGGGGTCAGGCGAACTCTATATAAGCCACCCCCCTCCTCAGTGTAAAGGGTTCGCACCCCTGTGATTCATACACACATAATCCAGTCGACCGCCTCTGGGCTCCGAGACATAGGGCTAGTACTTCCTCCGAGAAGGGCCCGAACTCGTAAACCTCGTGTGCTTACAACTACTCCATAGCTAAGATCTCGCCTCCCCATACCTACCCTCCTACATTACTGTCAGACTTAGAACCACGACAGAGTCCGCTTCTGAGGAGGCGGAGGTGGAGTCTGAGGAGGAGTCCGATTCTGGTGTTGCGAGTCTGGCTACAGCATACGTTGCCAAGTCCATCTTCAACAATGAAGACAATGACTCCGTCACCGACACCGATGCAAATGACAAGGACTACTCCGCTCCTACCTACTGCTTCATGGCACGCGGTGCCAAGGTAAACACACGCACTACTCACTATCAAACTTCCAGTGAAGATGACTCTGATTGTGGTTCCAAACCCAGCTACAAAACACTTGCTAAAATTGCAACTGAACAACAGAAAGTTATGGAACATATTCAAAAATTGTTAGACAAAAGCGATGACCTGTTAGATGCTGAAATGACTCGATCTCAGTCCTTAATTGAAGACATAAAAAATCTTCACATTAAGTATGAGGAACTTGAAAGTCGTCATGAAACACTCTCAACAACTCATGAAAAGCTTTCCTATGATTATCTTCAAAGGAAGCAAGATCTTGAGAAATTGAGAGCGGCTCATGAAGATCTTCAAAAGGAAAATGAGTCACTTCGCGCCAAACAGATCAGTTCAGCTCAGGAAGGATTTGAACCACCATGTATTAAATGTATTGAGCATGACAACGCTACTTCTGTTATTGGTTGTTCTACTACTGCTACTATTGCAATATCTTCAACTGCTAATGTGCCAACTAACCCCTCTGCTGAGGATGACACTGCTATTGCTGATGAGAATGCTAGGTTGAAGACATTTCTTGAAATAGGGATGTTCAAAAGCCTCAAAGGGCATCAGACACTATGTGATGTCCTCAAAAGGCAGATCCTGCACCGAAACCCTAGGAAAGAGGGTGTTGGGTTCGAAAGGAAAATGAATGCTGATGGATCTTACTGGAAACCTGAGCAGTACCCCAAAACCACATGGGTTGCTGCAAAGGGACCTTCAGTGGATCCATCCACCCTATCTGGCTTCACTTGTGCTAAACCATTGTTATTGATGAATCCTTTGATGCAAACTATAAACTGTTTAAGAATGAGAAGGGTGAAGTGTTTGCCAGGTATATTGGTACTAACTGCAGGAATGGACCGCCTATGAAGAAGGTCTGGGTGCCGAAAAGGTGTTTGGAGAATCTTCCTGTGAATGTCATCATGACACCATAGGTGAGGAAGACAAACCCCAGACCACAGGCTTCATACGGTCCAAAGGCTTCATATATACAGAGGACTCACCTGAGTCGCACTAACGCAAATGTTTTGCAGGGAAGCCATACTCAGGCCTGTGAATATGAGCGTGTTTCATCAAACCGCCATGTTCATAAGACCAAGAACTATTCTGCTTATTCTTATGAGTACTATTGTCCACCTGCAAGACTTTTTGCTAGGGATCCAAAGCCAAAGTTCTCAGATGCTGCACTTAGACTCATTGCTTCTAAGCCACCCTTGAAGATGTGGGTGGCTAAGAAAGCTTAACTCTCTTTTGCAGGGAAAGGTCTCCAGTCGAAAACCAAAATTGTCTGAAGCTATTGCTGGGGACCTTAAACATCTTGTAGGGTGCAAGATCAAATGCCCAAATGGTCTTATTATGTACTTTGTTCCTGAGTCACCTGCTACTTGCCCTATCAGTCCTAATCTCGATCTAAGCTTTCATAATCCACTGGCTCGTCAAATGTTTTTACTTCACAATTCTCTTCGTGAAGCCTATGTTGGGGAACATAGCAGAAATTCAAAATTTTCCTACGTGTCACCAAGATCTATCTATGGAGAAACCAGCAACGAGGGGAAGGAGAGTGCATCTACATACCCTTGTAGATCGCTAAGCGGAAGCATTCAAGAGAACGGGGTTGAAGGAGTCGTACTCGTCGTGATCCAAATCACCGATGATCCTAGTGCCGAACGGATGGCACCTCCGTGTTCAACACACGTATAGCCCGATGATGTCTCCTATGCCTTGATCCAGCAAGGGGAGAAGGAGAGGTTGGGAAGACTCCATCCAGCAGCAGCACGCCGGTGTGGTGGTGGTGGAGGAGCGTGGTACTCCAACAGGGCTTCGCCAAGCACCGCAAGAGACGAAGAAGGAGAGGGGTAGGGCTGCGCTAAGAAGGAGAGGAACTCATCTGTTGGCAGCCCCAAGTCCTCAAGTATATATAGGGGAGAGGGAGGGGTGCGCCCCACCTAGGGTTCCACCCTAGGGGCGGCGGCCAGCCCCAATCCCATCTAGGGTGGCGGCCAAGTGGAGGGGGAGAGGGAGGCGCACCAGGCATGGGCCTTAAGGCCCATCTGCCCTTAGGGTTTGCCCCCTCTTCCCCTTAGGCGCATGGGCCTTGGTGGGGAGGCGCCCCAGCCCACTTAGGGGCTGGTCCATTCCCACACTTGGCCCATGCAGCCCTCCGGGGCTTGTGGCCCCACTTGGTGGACCCCCGGGACCCTCCGGTGGTCCCGGTACACTACCGGTGATGCCCGGAACACTTCTGGTGGCCAAAACCATACTTCCTATATATTAATCTTTACCTCCGGACCGTTCTAGAACTCCTCGTGACGTCCGGGATCTCATCCGGGACTCCGAACAACATTCGGTAACCATGTATATCTATTCCCTATAACCCTAGCGTCATCGAACCTTAAGTGTGTAGACCCTACGGGTTCGGGAGTCATGCAGACATGGCCGAGATAACTCTCCGGCCAATAACCAACAGCGGGATCTGGATACCCATGTTGGCTCCCACATGTTCCACGATGATCTCATCGGATGAACCACGATGTAGAGGATTCAATCAATCCCGTATGCAATTCCCTTTGTCTAGTGGTACGATACTTGCCCGAGATTCAATCGTCGGTATCCCGATACCTTGTTCAATCTCGTTACCAGCAAGTCTCTTTACTTGTTCCGTAACACATCATCCCGTGATCAACTCCTTGGTCACATTGTGCATATTATGATGATGTCCTACCGAGTGGGCCCAGAGATACCTCTCCGTTTACACGGAGTGACAAATCCCAGTCTCGATTCGTGCCAACCCAATAGACACTTTCGGAGATACCTATAGTGTACCTTTATAGCCACCCAGTTACGTTGTGACGTTTGGCACACCCAAAGTATTCCTACGGTATCCGGGAGTTGCACAATATCATGGTCTAAGGAAATGATACTTGACATTAGAAAAGCTTTAGCATACGAACTACATGATCTTTGTGCTAGGCTTAGGATTGGGTCTTGTCCATCACATCATTCTCCTAATGATGTGATCCCGTTATCAACGACATCCAATGTCCATGGTCAGGAAACCATAACCATCTATTGATTAACGAGCTAGTCAACTAGAGGCTTACTAGGGACATGGTGTTGTCTATGTATCCACACATGTATCTGAGTTTCCTATCAATACAATTCTAGCATGGATAATAAACGATTATCATGAACAAGGAAATATAATAATAACCAATTTATTATTGCCTCTAGGGCATATTTCCAACAGTCTCCCACTTGCACTAGAGTCAATAATCCAGTTCACATCGATGTGTGATTAACACTCAAGGTCACATCCCCATGTGACTAACACCCAAAGAGTTCTGGGTTTGATCATGTTATGCTTGTGAGAGAGGTTTCAGTCACCAGGTCTGCAACATTCAGATCCGTATGTACTTCACAAATTTCTATGTCATCTTGTAGATGCAACTACTATGCTACATTTGGAGCCATTTCAAATAACTGTTCTACTTGGAGCTATTCTAAATTGTTGCTCCATTATACGTATCCGGTATCTCTAGTCAGAGCTATCCGGATAGGTGTTAAGCTTGCATCGACGTAACTCTTTACGTCGAACTATTTATCACCTCCATAACCGAGAAACATATCCTTATTCCTCTAAGGATAATTTAGACCGCTATCTGGTGATCTACTCCTAGATTACCTTTGTACCCTCTTGCCAGATATGTGGCAAGGCACACATCAGGTGCGGTACTCAGCATGGCATACCGTATAGAGCCTATGACAAAAGCATATGGGATGACCTTCGTCCTTCCTCTTTCTTCTGCCGTGGTCGAGCTTTAAGTCTTAACTTCATACCTTACAACTCAGGCAAGAACTCCTTCTTTGACTGATCCATCTTGAACACCTTCAAGATCATGTCAAGGTATGTGCTCATTTGAAAGTACCATTAAGCGTTTTGATCTATCCTTATAGATCTTGATGCTCAATGTTCAAGTAGCTTAATCCAGGCTTTCCATTGAAAAACACTTTCCAAATAACCCTATATGATTTCCAGAAATTCTACGTCATTTCTGATCAACAATATGTCAACAACATATATTCATCAGAAATTCTATAGTGCTCCCACTCACTTCTTTGGAAATACAAGTTTCTCATAAACTTTTTATACACCCAAAATCTTTGATCATCTCATCAAAGCATACATTCCAACTCCGAGATGCTTACTCCAGTCCTTAGAAGGATTGCTGGAGCTTTGCATACTTATTAGCATCTTTCAGGATTGACAAAACCTTCTGGTTGTATCACATACAACCTTTCCTCAAGAAAATCGTCGAGGAAACAATGTTTTGACATCCTATCTGCAAGATTTCATAAATAATGCAGTAATCGCTAATATAATTCCAATAGACTCTTAGCATAGCTACGAGTGAGAAAGTCTCATCGTAGTCAACTCCTTGAACTTGTCGGAAAACATATTAATGACAAGTCGAGCTTTCTTAATGGTGATACTTACCATCATTGTCCGTCTTCCTTTTAAAATCCATATGCACCTAACAGCCTTACAACCATCAAGTAGTTCTTCCAAAGTCTACACTTTGTTTTCATATATGGATCCTCTCTCGGATTATATGGCCTCGAGCCATTTTGGAATCCAGGCCCACCATCGCTTCTCCATAGCTCGTAGGTTCATTGTTGTCTAGCAACATCACTTCCAAGACAGGATTACGTACCACTCTGAAGTAGTACGCATCCTTGTCATCCCACGAGGTTTGGTACTGACTTGATCTGAAGTTTCATGATCACTATCATAAGCTTACACTTCAATTGGTGTAGGTGCCACAGGAACAACTCCCTGTGCCCTGCCACACACTAGTTGAAGAGACGGTTCAATAACCTCATCAAGTCTCCACCATCCTCCCACTCAATTCTTTCGAGAGAAACTTTTCCTCGAGAAAGGACCCGATTCTAGAAACAATCCCTTATTGCTTTCGGATCTGAGACAGGAGGTATACCCAACTGTTTTGGGTGTCCTATGAAGATGCATTTATCCTCTTTGGGTTTGAGCTTATCAGCCTGAAACTTTTTCACATAAGCGTCGCAGCCCCAAACTTTTAAGAAATGACAGCTTAGGTTTCTCTAAACCATAGTTCATACGGTGTCATCTCATCGGAATTACGTGGTGCCCTATTTAAAGTGAATGTGGTTGTCTCTAATGCCTAACCCATAAACTATCGTGGTAATTCGATAAGAGACATCATGGTATGCATCATATCCAATAGGGTGCAGTTATGATGTTCGGACACACCATCACACTATGGTGTTCCAGGCTGTATTAGTTGTGAAACAATTTCCACAATGTCTTAATTCTGTGCCAAACTCGTAATTCAGATATTCATCTCTATGATCATATCATAGATCTTTTATCCTCTTGTCACGACGATCTTTCAACTTCACCCTGAAATTACTTGAACCTTTCAATAATTCAGACTCGTGATTCATCAAGTAAATATACTCAACATCTACTCAAATCATCTGTGAAGTAAGAACATAACGATATCCACTACACGCCTCAGCACTCATTGGACTGCACACATCAAAATGTATTACTTCCAACAAGTTGCTTTCTAGTTCCATTTTACTGAAAACGAGGCTTTCAGTCATCTTGCCCATGTGGTATGACTTGCATGTCTCAAGTGATTCAAAATCAAGTGAGTCCAAACGGTCCATTTGCATGGAGTTTCTTCATGCATATACACCAATAGACATGGTTCGCATGTCTCAAACTTTTCAAAAACGAGTGAGCCCAAAGATCCATCAACATGGAGCTTCTTCATGCGTTTTATACCGATATGACTTACATGGCAGTGCCACAAGTAGGTGGTACTATCATTACTATCTTATCTTTGGCATGAACATGTGTATCACTACGATCGAGATTCAATAAACCATTCATTTTAGGTGCAAGACCATTGAAGGTATTATTCAAATAAACAGAGTAACCATTATTCTCCTTAAATGAATAACCGTATTGCGATAGACATAATCCAATCATGTCTATGCTCAACGCAAACACCAATCTCGATGGTAGAGGGAGCGTGCGATGCTTGATCACATCAAGCTTGGAAAAACTTCCAACACATATTGCCAGCTCACCTTTAGCTAGTCTCTGTTTACTCCGCAGCCTTTTATTTCGAGTTTACTAACATTTAGCAACCGAACCGGTATCTAATACCATGGTGCTACTAGGAGTACTAGTAAAGTACACATTAACACAATGTATATCCAATATACTTCTATCGACCTTGCCAGCCTTCTCATCTACCAAGTATCTAGGGTAATTCTGCTCCAGTGGTTGTTCCCCTTATTATAGAAGCACTTAGTCTCGGGTTTGGGTTCAACCTTGGGTTTCTTCACTAGAGCAGCAGCTGATTTGCCGTTTCATGAAGTATCCCTTTTTGCCCTTGCCCTTCTTGAAACTAGTGGTTTCACCAACCATCAACAATTGATGCTCCTTCTTGATTTCTACTTTTGTGGTGTCAAACATCGCGAATATCTCAAGGATCATCATATATGTCCCTGATATATTATAGTTCATCATGAAGCTCTAGCAGCTTGGTGGTAATGACTTCGGAGAAACATCACTATCTCATCTGGAAGATCAACTCCCACTCGATTCAAATGATTGTTGTACTCAGACAATCTGAGCACAAGCTCAACAATTGAGCTTTTCTCCCTTAGTTTGCAGGCTAAGAAAATCATCGGAGGTCTTATACCTCTTGACGTGGGCACGAGCCTGAAATCCCAATTTCAGCCCTCGAAACATCTCATATGTTTCGCGATGTTTCAAAAACGTCTTTGGTGCCTCAATTCTAAACCATTTAGCATTACGCACTGAACTATCATGTAGTCATCAAAACGTGTATGTCAGATGTTCGCAACATCCACAGACGACGTTCGAGGTTCAGCACACTGAGCGGTGCATTAAGGACATAAGCCTTTACTGTCTGCATAATTGCTACTATCAACTTTCAACTATATTTCTCTAGGAACATATCTAAACAGTAGAACTATAGTGTGAGCTACGACATAATTTGTAAAATCCTTTTGACTATGTTCAGGATAATTAAGTTCATCTTATGAACTCCCACTCAGATAGACATCCCTCTAGTCATCTAAGTGATTACATGATCCGAGTCAACTAGGATGTGTTCGATCATCACGTGAGACGGACTAGTCAACGTCGGTGAACATCTTCATGTTGATCGTATCTTCTATACGACTCATGCTCGACCTTTCGGTCTTCTGTGTTCCGAGGCCATGTCTGTACATGCTAGGCTCGTCAAGTTAACCCTAAGTGTTTTGCATGTGTAAAATTGTCTTACACCCATTGTATGTGAACGCAAGGATCTATCACACCCGATCATCACGTGGTGCTTCGAAACGACGAACTTTCGCAACGGTGCACAGTTAGGGAGAACACTTCTCTTGAAATTTTAGTGAGGGATCATCTTATTTAAGCTACCGTCGTTCTAAGCAAATAAGATGTATAAACATGATAAACATCACATGCAATCAAATAGTGACATGATATGGCCAATATCATATTGCTCCTTTTGATCTCCATCTTCGGGGCTCCATGATCATCATCGTCACCGGCATGACACCATGATCTCCATCATTGTGTCTCCATGAAGTTGTCTCGCCAACTTATTACTTCTACTACTATGGCTACCGGTTAGCAATAAAGTAAAGTAATTACATGGCGTTGTTCAATGACACGCAGGTCATACAATAAATAAAGACAACTCCTATGGCTCCTGCCGGTTGTCATACTCATCGACATGCAAGTCGTGATTCCTATTACAAGAACATGATCAATCTCATACATCACATATCATTCATCACATTCTTCTTGGCCATATCACATCACATAGCATACCCTGCAAAAACAAGTTAGACGTCCTCTAATTGTTGTTTGCATGTTTTACGTGGCTGCTATGGGTTTCTAGCAAGAACGTTTCTTACCTACGCAAAAACCACAACGTGATATGCCAATTGCTATTTACCCTTCATAAGGACCATTTTCATCGAATCCAATCCGACTAAAGTGGGAGAGACAGACACCCACTAGCCACCTTATGCAACTAGTGCATGTCAGTCGGTGGAACCAGTCTCACGTAAGAGTACGTGTAAGGTCGGTCCGGGCCGCTTCATCCCACAATGCTGCCGAATCAAGATTGGGCTAGTAACGGTAAGCATATTGAACAAAATCAACACCCACAACTACTTTGTGTTCTACTCGTGCATAGAAACTACGCATAGACCTAGCTCATGATGCCACTGTTGGGGAACGTAGCAGAAATTCAAAATTTTCCTACGTGTCACCAAGATCTATCTATGGAGTAATCTAGCAACGAGGGGAAGGAGAGTGCATCTACATACCCTTGTAGATCGCTAAGCGGAAGCGTTCAAGTGAACGGGCGTTGATGGAGTCGTACTCGTCGTGATTCAAATCACCGATGACCAACTGCCGAACGCACGACACCTCCACGTTCAACACACGTACAGCCCGGTGACGTCTCCCACGCCTTGATCCAGCAAGGAGAGAGGGAGAGGTTGAGGAAGACTCCATCCAGCAGCAGCACAACGGCGTGGTGGTGGTGGAGGAGCGTGGCAATCCTGCAGGGCTTCGCCAAGCACTACGGGATATGAGGAGAAAGAGAGAGAGGAAGGGCTGCGCCAAGAGGGAGAGAAACTCGTGTGTTTTGGGCAGCCCAAACCTCAACTATATATAGGGGAAGGGGAGGGGCTGCGCCCCCACCTAGGGTTCCCTCCCTAGGGGTGGCGGCAGCCCCCTAGATCCCATCTAGGGGCGGCCAAGGGGAGGGGAGAGGGGGAGGCGCACCAGGTGGGCCTTAGGCCCATCTGCCCTAGGGTTTGCCCCCTCCCCTCTTCCTTGCACCTTGGGCCTTGGTGGGGGGCGCACCAGCACACCTGGGGCTGGTCCCCTCCCACACTTGTCCCATGCAGCCCTCCGGGGCTTGTGGTCCCACTTGGTGGACCCCCGGGACCCTCCCGGTGGTCCCGGTACATTACCGATAAACCCCGAAACCATTCCGGTGACCAAAACAGGACTTCCCATATATAAATCTTTACCTCCGGACCATTTCGGAAACTCCTCGTGACGTCCGGGATCTCATCCGGGACTCCGAACAACATTCGGTAACCACATACAAGCTTCCTTTATAACCCTAGCGTCATCGAACCTTAAGTGTGTAGACCCTACGGGTTCGGGAGACATGCAGACATGACCGAGACATTCTCCGGTCAATAACCAACAGCGGGATCTGGATACCCATGTTGGCTCCCGCATGTTCCACGATGATCTCATCGGATGAACCACGATGTCAAGGACTCAATCGATCCCGTATACAATTCCCTTTGTCTCACGGTATTGTACTTGCCCGAGATTCGATCGTCGGTATCCCGATACCTTGTTCAATCTCGTTACCGGCAAGTCTCTTTACTCGTTCCGTAACACATCATCCCGTGATCAACTCCTTGGTCACATTGTGCACATTATGATGATGTCCTACCGAGTGGGCCCAGAGATACCTCTCCGTTTACACGGAGTGACAAATCCCAGTCTCGATTCGTGCCAACCCAACAGACACTTTCGGAGATACCTATAGTGTACCTTTATAGCCACCCAGTTACGTTGTGACGTTTGGCACACCCAAAGTATTCCTACGGTATCCGGGAGTTGCACAATCTCATGGTCTAAGGAAATGATACTTGACATTAGAAAAGCTTTAGCATACGAACTACACGATCTTTGTGCTAGGCTTAGGATTGGGTCTTGTCCATCACATCATTCTCCTAATGATGTGATCCCGTTATCAACGACATCCAATGTCCATGGTCAGGAAACCGTAACCATCTATTGATCAACGAGCCAGTCAACTAGAGGCTTACTAGGGACATGGTGTTGTCTATGTATCCACACATGTATCTGAGTTTCCTATCAACACAATTCTAGCATGGATAATAAATGATTATCATGAACAAGGAAATATAATAATAACCAATTTATTATTGCCTCTAGGGCATATTTCCAACAGCCTATCCCCCTAACTGCACTATAGGGTATGACACCAGCTGCTTCAGAATGGATTATTGATAGTGGGTGTACCAATCACATGACTGGCAAGCGAAGCCTTCTTATGGACTCAACCTTACGTCCATCTGACAAAAGTCACATCACATTTGCTGACACTGGTAAAAGTAAGGTATTGGGTCTAGGTAGAGTTGCAATCTCAAAGGATCAACACATGGATAAAGTCATGCTTGTTGAATCCCTTGGTTTCAACTTAATGTTTGTCTCAATGCTTTGCGATTTAAACATGATTGTGATGTTTGGAAAATATCGTTGCCTTGTTCTAATGGAATCTGACAAGTCTCTAGTGTTTGAAGGGTATCGGAAAGATGATTTGTACATGGTAGATTTCTCAGCAGGACCACAACTTGCCGTATGTCTTCTAGCAAAAGCTTTAGAATGCTGGCTCTGGCATCGGAGGCTAGGGCATGCTGGCATGAGGAACTTGCACACTCTTGCAAGAAAGAAGCATGTCATAGGCATCGAGGGCGTCAAGTTCAAGAAGGATCACTTATGCGGTGCCTGTGAAGCAGGAAAGATGACGAGGGCCAAGTATCTCTCGAAGACAATCATGACAACGACTCAACCCTTCGAATTGCTCCACATGGATCTTTTCGGTCCCACTCATTACTCAACTCTTACTACTACTGCTTGTCTCTATGGCTTTGTCATTGTTGATGATTATTCAAGATATATTTGGGTGCATATAATCCTCTACAAGACTGAAGTGCAGGATGTCTTTAGATGCTTCGCCAATCGAGCAATGAACAACTATGGCGTCAAGATAAAGCACATCAGAAGTGACAATGGCACTAAATTCAAGAACACTGGCCTAGATACATATCTTGATACTTTAGGCATCACACATGAATTCTCAGCTCCGTACACGCCACAGCAGAATGGCGTCATCGAACGCAAGAACAGAACACTTATTGAGATGGCTCGGACGATGCTTGATGAATACAAGACTCCAAGAAAATTCTGGCCTGAAGCCATTGATACTACATGCCATATCATCAATCGTGTTTATCTTCACAAGCTTCTGAACAAGACATCCTATGAGCTCCTTACTGGCAAGAAGCCAAATGTCAGTTACTTCAGAGTATTTGGTGCCAGGTGCTGGATCAAGGATCCACATCACACTTCAAAGTTTGCACCAAAAACACATGAAGGTTTTATGCTTGGATATGGAAAGGATTCGCACTCCTACAGAGTCTTCAACCTCTTTCACTATAAAGTGGTTGAAACTGTGGATGTGCGGTTCGATGAGACTAACGGCTCGCAAAGAGAGCACCTGCCAAATGTGCTAGATGAAGTTCCATCCAGTGAATCAATCAAACTTATGGGAACTGGAGAAATCATACCTTCTGAAGCTCAGCCTGAAGAGGAACTTATCATCTCCGCACCTGATCAACCTGAAGACAATGATCAACCTGAAGACAATGCTCAGCCTGAAGACAATCCTTCTAACGATGACAATGATCAGCAAGAGCAAAATCTTCGTCCTGTACATCCTCGTGTTGCAAATGAAGTACAGATTGAGAGAATAATTGATAGCATCAATGCACCAGGTCCACTCACTCGTTCAAGGGCAACACAGCTAGCAAATTTCTGTGGGCACTTCGCATTTGTCTCAATATCTGAACCCAAGAAAGTTGATGAAGCCTTCATGGAACCTGAATGGATTCAAGCTATGCAAGAAGAGCTTCAACAGTTTGAGCTGAATAATGTATGGGAACTGGTTAAGCGTCCTGATCCTCGCAAGCACAATATAATAGGCACCAAATGGATATATCGCAACAAGCAAGATGAGCATGGTCAAGTTGTCAGAAACAAAGCTCGTCTCGTTGCTCAAGGATATACTCAAGTTGAAGGGATTGACTTCGATGAGACATTTGCTCCTGTGGCTAGACTTGAAGCCATACGCATACTGCTGGCCTATGCAAATCATCATAACATTCTTCTGCATCAAATGGATGTGAAGAGCGCTTTTCTCAATGGCAAGATTGACGAAGAAGTGTATGTTGCACAACCGCCTGGCTTTGAAGATCCAAAACATCCTGATATGGTGTACAAGCTCAACAAGGCACTGTATGGCCTCAAACAAGCCCCTAGGGCTTGGTATGACACACTCAAAGACTTCCTGAAGAGCAAAGGCTTCAAACCTGGTTCCCTCGACCCCACTCTCTTCACGAAGACATATGATGGTGAACTGTTTGTGTGCCAAATATATGTGGATGACATTATCTTCGGCTGCACCAATCAGAAATACACTGACGAGTTTGGATATATGATGCAAGAGCAATATCAGATGTCCATGATGGGTGAGCTGAAGTTCTTCCTTGGTCTTCAAATACGTCAGCAACGCAACGACATCTTTATATCTCAAGAGAAATACCTCAAAGATTGCCTGAAGAAATTTGGAATGCAAGATTGCAAAGGCTACACGACGCCAATGCCAGCCAAACATCATCTGGGTCCCGACGACAATGGTAAAGAGTTCGATCAAAAGGTATACCGCTCCATGATTGGTTCCTTACTTTATTTATGTGCATCTAGGCCAGATATCATGCTTAGTGTTTGCATGTGTGCCCGGTTCCAAGCGGCACCAAAGGAATCGCATCACTTAGCTGTGAAGCGAATTCTCAGATATTTGGCTCACACCCCAACACTAGGATTATGGTATCCAAAGGGCTCAGAGTTTGATCTAGTTGGATTCTCGGATGCTGATTATGCTGGTGACAAGGTGGATCGCAAGTCTACATCAGGCACATGTCATTTTCTGGGACGATCACTTGTATGTTGGTCTTCAAAGAAGCAGAACTGTGTATCTCTCTCCACTGCTGAATCTGAATACATTGCTGCTGGATCTTGCTGCGCTCAGCTTCTATGGATGAAGCAAACACTCAAAGACTATGGCATTCACCTGAAGCAAGTACCACTCTACTGCGACAACGAAAGCGCCATCAAGATTGCCAACAACCCAGTTCAGCACTCGAAGACAAAGCACATTGAAATTCGTCATCACTTTCTCAGAGATCATGTTGTGAAGGAAGATATTGATATCATACACGTCAACACTGAAGAGCAATTGGCAGATATCTTCACCAAGCCCTTGGATGAGAAGAGGTTTTGCAAGTTACGGTGTGAGCTAAATATCTTGGAATCCTCAAATGTCCTGTGATCAGGCACACATCCTAACACTTATGCATGTTGATGACTTAGATGTGCAACACACGAAGTAAAGTATATCTTCAATCAATGAAGACTTACATTCTGAGTGTGAATACATTAACGTGGAATTTGACTTCGGAGCGCCACGATAATTGTGCGCCGTGTCTGGGTCTAATACTTCCTATACGGTGGGTAACGCCACCACCAAATTCTTCTGTTTGAAGTGTTTTACCCATGGCGTTACATGTGCTATGTCTTCACATTTTGTTTGTCTTCATTTTCAACTTGTCTTCATGATTATCTTCACTATGTTGACTTGATTGTCTTCTGATATATACATACTAGTGTTCTGTCCTCTACAACATTCACTTATAGCTACGTCTTCCTTGTTGAATCTTTTGAACTAAGTGAATGTGATCGGACCCTAATCTCTCTATGCTTTCTATCTCAAACTCTATCTGTCCAAATCATATGCATTCTATTGAAACTGTCGAATGTCTTCTCTGCGTCCTAGTCAGCAGAAGATACAGAGACAAACATTAAGTCCGTTTTCAATGCTAATTCCTTCACCTGAAACCCGGAGAAGTGGGAACGACCACCCGACAATCCAGGCGTGCGTGGGAACGTGGAACAACCTCCGATATGTTGCATGATGGCCACGTGTCCTTCAGATGTGAATCGCCAGGGGCACCTGTGTAATAACACTGTGCCGTCCCTGTCCCTATAAATACACGCCTCACCACAGTCATTATCCTTTCTTCCACTCTCGCACAAACCCTAGCGCCACCGCTAGCCCTCGACGACGCCGGCGACGAAGCGCTTAGCTGCCGCGACCTCACCGACGCCGTCTTCACGCCGGCCGCGGACATCGTCTTCTCCGCCGTCGCCGTAGGTGTCCTCCGTCGCCAAGTTAGGGCACGGACGATCGAACTGCTCGGCCTCCTCTCCCACTCCGTCTAGCAGTTCTTCGTGTGGTAAATAAAACTTCCTTTTTACGGCCCCTTTGATCCTATAGATTCATCACTTTCTACCACAAGCAGTTTCTGTTCACACAAGTTGGATCTATTTCATACTGCATCTCATAATATGCCTAGTATGTTCACTTATGCTTCACAAAGTAGTTAGATTCCTCACTTGTACTTATTCGTGGATTCGTACAAATCTGGAACCAACTCTCTATCTATGAGTGAATGTCTTCGCACTATGAGGTCAATGTCTTCTAAACTGATTTATCTTCAAAATCTTCTGAGAATGCATATGACCTCTTCCCCTTCCCTCGCACCTTAATGCTGTCACAGGTACATGTCCGTGGGAGAATCCCTTGGTTCTCATAGTCTGCATTCATTTGCAGAATTCTTACAGCATCACATTAACTCTCCCGAAGCCAGTTCCTGTTTGACCAGAAAGCGGAAGCCTTTGAAGCCTTTAAACGTGTTGAAGCCCTTCAGTTTAAGCTTCATGGCACCAGAGAAACCTACAAGAAAGGGTGGCAGACAGCGTCGTGGCAACACCTCAAGAGATTTGCCTCCTGACCTCTATGAGCTGTACAAGACAGATCCAGAGGAGGACTACAATCAGCGAAAAACTCGAATCCAATGGATTCGAAGATATTGGGCAGAACAGTGGTTCAAGTACAGGTTCGTGACCCAGGAGTATGCTGAGAAGAATGCCATCAAACGACCATGGGGAGACATTCTATACAGAAATCTTCAACCCAAGTCCAGAGCTGAAGCCATTGAACAAGGCTTCTATCCTTGCATGGTCCGTGGACCGCAGCCTGCGGATGCAGACCCATCTTCATTACTGTGGTGCCGCGATGATAATCTGTTCAAGCGCAACCTTCAGTTTGCCAGGAACTCGGCCAAAGAGAACAAGAAGTCACGAGGCTTAGACTTCAATCCAGGCCCCTCTGCTCCTCGTGCTGATGGCACACGCGAAGCTGAACCCAATCTTGTTGGGCCCTTCTACAACCTGGAAGGTCTCATCACTCATATCATGGTTCAAGGGACAGCCGTGGATGAGCCTGCAGATGACGCTGAATCTGATGAAGCGCCTGCACCGCCGAAGCCAAAGAAACTGAAGAAGCCTAAAGCTTCAAAGCCTGCTCCTGCACCAAAGGTCTTACAGGCGAAGCCTCTGGCCACTGCACCTCCTGAACACAGTGTGCAGTCTGAAGATTTGTCACGCATCTCCAAGCCCTCGAGAGTAAAGATGCCCTTGCAACCCACCAGCCAAGAACTGACTGCTGCTGCTATTCTGCGCAACGACGCCATTGATCTGTCCAGCGATGAAGATCTTGCAGATGACGCTCTTGAGCAACTGATCAAGAGCAAAGAAGAAGCAGAAATCTTCAATGATTTGCCTCTCTTTGACGTAGCAATCCTTCACAACTTCATTGATGAGTGGTTTGAAACCCCCAATCTCAGCTTTGATGATCTGCAACTTCCAATTGGCCTCAGCGTCGCTTTCACTGGCGCCATTGCTTCTGAGCTAGCTCTAGCTCAGCGCATCGTTGAACTGAAGCAAAAGATCGACTATGAGAAAGCTCAGTTCAAGCAGCACATGGCAAAGCTCAGCGTGCAAGATGTCAAGAACTTCAAGACTATGCTGCACGAGCTCAAGGAAGCCTTTCTCAAGAAACGTGAAGAAGCTAAAGGTTCTCGTGAGCGCATGAAGAGTCTGGCTGACAAGTGCGTGCAAGCCTACAATGAAGCTGAAAAGCGCAAGGCTCTTGGGCGTCCTGGCATCGATCCCAGGATGGCTGCAAAGAAGAAGAAGAAGCCAGCTGTGGCCGAACCCGAAGCAACAAGGCAGGAAGCACATCCCATTGTCTTCCCAGCCAGTATGACAGGCTCGAAGCCTAAGGTCCCCACAGTGGCTTCAGAATTAAAGAAGACAAGGGCTGCCGAGGATGAAGCCAGGAAGAGGAAACATCCTGAAGCTTCTGATGTCGCTCCCTCCAAGAAGAAGCGCAAAACCAAGAAAGATCGGGCTGCTCCCACAGAGCCCCTTATTGTTGAGCCCATCTCGGTTGCTCGTCCTGCCTCTTCGCATCAAGAACGACGGATGGTAATTCATGAGCCTGCTTCCACAGAGGCTCCTGAAGCTGAAGACATTCCAGCAGTTGACCCCACCGCTGCTGAAGACATTGGTCACCATGACAATGTTGAAGATGATGAAGTCCTTCCTCAGATCGAGCACCAATTGGTATCATCGCCTGTGCTTACGCACAGCGAAACTCATCAGCATTGGTCGTCCTCTGACGCCAACTGCTCAGGATGCATGGTGGGCTGATCACCCACAGAGACAAGACACTCCAAGCTCTCCCCAACCACAAGCTACCCCAACAGTGCAAGATGATGATGACTTTGTGGCCCGGCACACTCCATCTCCACAAGCGTCACCCGCATTATGCAGGCTTCGCAAAGGACCAAGGCCCAAAGTCACTCCCACAATGCACGTGTCTGAACCCGAAGCCAAAATGGCTGAAGACATTCCGGCTGCATTAGCCGATGAAGAAGAAGATGAAGAAGAATCCCCAAGAGACACAAGAGTTGCTACACCCCCGTCTCACCAAGATGTTGTTCTCGAGGAGAACGTGACCACCCCTCTAGCTTCTGAAGTGGAGGTTAACAACCCTGAAGTAACCACCAACATCACTGCTGACGCCAATGACGTTGTCATGGTTGACGCCAATATGGCGCCGGAAGCCAATGAGGCGCCAGAAGCCAATGAGGCACCAGAAGTCAATGCTGCAACACCTGAAGTCAATGCTGCAGCACCTGAGGTCCAAGTACCTGAAGCACATGTGGCCCCTGAAGCCCATGAAGACAATGCCAATGCCCCTGTTCCCCCTCCAAGACCTCACACAATGGAGCTGGCATTTGATCATGGTCAGCCAGTTATGGTTCGATGGCCCATTCTGACTCCTCCGCCTGCTGCTGGTCCACAATTTGAGTACCACATCGAGCACATGCCTCAAGTCCAAAATCCCAAGCCAAGACTTCCACGTTTCCCAGGCACTGCCACTTCGCCTGGGGTCTTCAATGCGAATGGCTTCGTGGCACATAATACCTTCTTCAACAGCTCCAAGAACCCTTATACAGACCGCGCATTTCCTCAGATCGGTTCTGGAGCTATCAGCAGCGTAGCTACTATTCCTGTGTCCTATACAATCAAGGGCGCATATTTCCACATATGCGCCTCGACTCTGAAGCTATAACTGGTCTGCCCTGCCTCGAAGAAGCATTGGACTGTTTCAAAGATGCTGGTATGTTGCAGTTCATCACTGACAAGGAGCACTAGAATGAAGAATTTCTGCTTCAATTCTATGCCACTCTTCATATTCGAGGCTAAAATAGGGATCCGAAGACTTGGGTCCTTGAGTGGATGACAGGAAATGTCCATCATGAAGCTAAAGCTCTTGATATCATTGAGCTCACAGGCCTGCACACTCCTGGTGAATACTATGAACCAGGTTGTCAACAACATCAAAATGCCTTGGAAAGCATCTTTCAGAAGCCAGAACCCAACATGAGTCAAATGCTGAGCATGATGAAGCCTCTGCCTCACGACGCTGAATACCCATCTGAGTTCTTTGTTGAAGACCTAGAGTACCTGCCTCGCACCATTTACCACATCATCAGGAAGACTCTATGGCCTGTCAAAGGACACTCATCTGCAGCGAAGCTTGAAGGAGCAATGAAGACTTTGGTTTTCTATATCTTCAATGGCATCAGCTTCAATGCTCAAGACTTCTTCATCAGGCAGTTGGCTGCGTCTGGCTCCGACATCTTTGGGTTGAAATTCTATGCTCCATGGGTCATGCGTCTGATCAAGCGTCACTCAGCCTTCAACTATCAGCCGTCTGCGTGCAATCATCTTATATTCTTGCCCGAGGTTGATCTGTCAGTTGAAGCCATTTACCCAGAGCCTGCTAAGGATCCCATTTATCTTCACAATGCTGATCACCAAAGCTTCACCCAGCCCATTGAAGGAATTCCAGCAGTGTCTCGTGTTTATCCCCTTGCTGGAAACACACGTGCCCCTCGTGCTCAAACTGATGCCACTGGTAGCACCATTGCGCAAAGGCCTCAAAGACGATCTCGTGTCCTCAATGACCGAGAGCTTCTCGTCACGCTGCATCAGAAACAGGACAAACATCACGACTGGCTTAAGCGTCAGATGCAAAGCCTCTTGGTGGATGTCAACCGCATTCGCAATCTTGCCACCAAGAATGCCTTTGTCACTCATGAAACCTGTCGGAGGTCATGGAAGAGTTTGACCCTACTGAGTGCTGAAGCTGATCTGCACGACGATGGCTTCATCGAACGCTTCAAGTTTGACTCAACTCCTCCCAAAAATGCTCACTTGCATCGGACTCCCTCACTTGAAGACTCTGAATACTCGTCCTCAACTATGACCGTAAATGCCAGAGTCATCGATGACCAAGATGATGCAACTTCACCTCCTCCAACTTCAGCGTGTGATGACAATGCACCAAGTTCCTCTGCACCACCGGATCTCACCGACGACCCTGCTGCCTCGCCTGCACCTCATGGGAACAAGTAGGCGCTCTATGTCTTCAAACCTTTTTGGTCCTCACTAACAAAAGGGGGAGAAGCATATGAGTTGATAGTCTTTAAGCGGGTTCATATGGGTGGTTGTTTTACTTTTTGCTACTTTTGCCAAGTGCTCACAACTCTCGTTTTCGATACATTTGGTTCTTTGAGTTGTAACACTTAAACTCGATGGTCGTCTGCTACTTATTTGCTATTCTGTGATGCGATGATAAATTCCGCATGTGCGACGATAAATTCTGCACTTAGATCATTTTGCGGACGTCCATTTTTCATTATGCATGTCATTATCTTCACATAGTTTTCTTGCATGATGAATTGTCATCATAAGTTGAAGAGGGTCTCCACAAGTACAACCTGCCATGTGCATTTGCATACCAAAAGCAAATTACTTATATGCACATCTTCAGGGGGAGCCTTTGCCACTTATGATGACAATCCCCTATCCTTTACAATTTCACATATTTTATTCCCCGTTGAAAACTTCAACTAGTTTGTCATCAATCACCAAAAAGGGGGAGATTGTAAGTGCATCTAGTGCCACCCCTAGTTGGTTTTGGAGTATTGACGACAAACCTAGTTGAGGGACTAATGTGTTTGTGAGAATTGCAGGATAACATAGGTAGAAGTCCCTCATTGATTCGGTTTCCTACCAGAGATGACCCCTAAAAATGTAAAAAGACATTGAAGTCAAAGGTGGTATGTGAAGACATTCACATTGAAGACTATGACAAGAGAAGACATCGCAGGAAGACTATGGAGCGTGAAGACTTAGTTCTTTCGTCGTTCTTTTTTTTCTTTGTTGAGTCATAGGAACCACCGTACTGTTAAGTGGGGTCCAAGTGAACCAGTCAGAATGACTGAAGTGATGCTTAACCAAAATCCTATGTCTTCGAGTGAATACTATGAGAGCAAATCTTGTCCAGAGTTGGATAAGTCAGCTTTGCTTGTAGCTCAAGTAAAGTTGTCGTGTGTGTTTGAAATCTGACCGTTGGAACACGTGTCAGTTCCTTAGTGACCAAGGGTCATTTCGGACAAATCAAGTCAGGTTGCCTAGTGGCTATAAATAGCCCATCCCCTACAACCATAAAAGGTTGGCTGGTCAGAGTTAGTGAACGGCTTTTGTCGTTTGAGAGCAACCCACCTCGAAGCCTTTGAGAGAGAATTCCTTGCGAGGATAAAGCCCTAAACACCCAGAGCCAAAGAGTGTTAGGCATCACTTAAGTCTTCCTGTCTGTGTGATCTGAAGACTTATTACACTTGAGGACTGTGAATCCTCCAGCCAGTTAGGTGTCGCGTTCTGTCCAAGAGTCATTGTGGATCACCGGTGAACGAAGTCTGTGAAGGTTTGGAAGTCTACCTTGAAGACTTACCAGAGTGATTGGGCAAGGACTGGGTGTCCTTAGCTCAAGGGGAATAAGGTGAAGACGAGGTCTTCTGAGTTGAATCTCAGCCTCCCTAACCAGTCACTGGTTTCATCCTTCCCTAACCAACTGGAACTGGTCCAACAAATCATTGTCTTCAACGAGTCACTGGTTTCATCCTTCCCTTCCCTTTACTTACTGTTGGTCCTTGTGAAGTCATTGTATGATTGCTTTATCTTTTGTCTTCACTGAGTGACTGCTTGTTCTGATTGGCTTCACAATATCTTCCTACCTGATCTTTACTGCCTAGCTGCTATTAGTCATTGTGCTTTCACTCCATTGAATACTTGACTATGGTTTGCCTAGTGTAGTCTACCTTCCGCTGCATGGTAATATGTTTATTTCTATCGTTTGTCTTCGAAACTTCCATGTTTTGAAGACTTACATAAAAATCGCCTATTCACCCCTGTGACGCCCTGATAGTTACGCTATAGTAACCCTCTGCTAATGATGCCACGTCACCACGATTACTGTTGTTAATCTTGCGATGATTCAAATCCCGTTCAAATTTCAAATTTAAAATCAAGTCAAACAATTAAAGTTTTCAAACCTTAAAACAAAAATGTTCGGCTTGTACCAAATAATGTATAGGTAATTATGATGGAGAAACCACATTTTATTAAAATAACTAAATACCCTAAAGTGATTAAAATAGTAGTAAAACAATTAATTAAATTTCCTATTTTACAAATAATAAAATGTTAAGATATTTTATTTAGTTGCCCAAAGTTAATGGGGCAGTAGCCTAACTTTAATACTAAATCAGGACTTGCTTTTATATTTTTTAAACTAAGCTAAAAGGAAACTAAAATAAAACAGTACAAAAAGAAATAAATAAAAAAAGAAAAGAACAATCAGAAAACAAAACCAAAAAAATCCCTGCCCCCTGGACCTCGGCCCAGCAGGCCGGCCCATCAGCCACACACCCAGGCCATCAGGAGGCCCACCCCGCCTCCCTTATCCCCCACTCCACCGACACTTCCCCCCCCCCACTCCCCACTCGCTCCCCCCACCCCCTCGCTCTGGATCTGGATCAGGGAGAGGCCCGACCCCGTCGCCCCGGATCCCGTCGGCCGGAACGCCGCCTCGCCGCCCTCCTCCTCGACGGACCACCCCGCCGGCCTGCTTCCTCTCCACCGCCCATCCCCGACCTCCCCCTCAACCCCCGCTGCCCCATCCCCTACGCTCCCTCGGTGAGGCCCCGGCCTCCTCTTCTCTTCCCGTCATCGTCGTCCACCCCGTCGCGCCGACTAGATCGCCGAACGGCACCACGGCCACCGCACCGCACTGCCTCCCCTCCCCCTCGTGAGCTCCCCCCTCTCCTTCCCCGTCTTCCTCGTGCACACGCGCGCCTGCCAGGCTCGCCGCGATGCTGCTTCGCTCGAAGCAGCCGCCTCTGCAGCCCGCCTCCGGCCACCCCTCTGCCACCCTGGACTCGCCGCGACGCGAGCTCCCCATCTCGCCCACCTCGCCCGCGGCCGCGGCCGCTACCGTTGCAGCGCCGCGCTTAGCGTGCCGGCCGCCCCTTTTCCCCCTGCTCCACCCTGCCGTATCCCACGCCCCCCTGCTCGCCGCTGCGCGCCCCTCCTCCCGCTTTCACCTCTGCCTCACCGCGCGAGCACGCGGCGCTCCGTCCCAAGGCCGCGCCCCTGACGCGTTCGTGCATCACCACCCTATGCGCCGTGCCTCGCACCGCGGCTCCCGCTGCCGCCCCTGGCCTCGCTGCACCCGTTGCCGCTCACTGCTCCGGCCACCTCGGCCATGGCCTCGCCCCTCTCCTGGCGTCGCCTCTGGCCGTTGGCCGCGCGCACCCTGCGGCCTGCAGCCATTCCTGCCGGCCCCGCCGTTCGTCGGCGCTGGCCGCCCCTCTCCCCGACCCCATCGGCGCCCGCGCACCCAGCCGAGTGTGCCCTCGTGGCTGCGCCAGTGCGCACGAACCCCCTATGCCCGTCAAGGCCTGGGCCACTGGACAACGGGGCCCACCCCAGAACGTATAAAAAATATAAAAATATATATAAAAATAAAATAATAAATAATAAAATTAATTAATTAACTTAATTAACTTAATTAATTCTGATTAAATTAACTAATTAAGATTAATTAATCTAATGACTGATTAACCTAATTAACTATTAGTTAATTAGTATGTCAGTGAGGCCCACCCCCCTAATTAATTTTGATTAGTTTAATTAAACTGTTTAATTAAAATGTGTCTCTCGCTAGTGGGACCCACTGGTCAGGTTGACCGGCCAACCCCCGTTGACTGCTGATGTCAGCATGACATCATGCTGATGTCATAAATACATTTTCAAATTAATTTAAATAATTAATTAAATTCCAGAAATTAATAAAATCTTTAGAAAATCATATCTTTTAATCCGTAACTCGGATGAAAAAACTTTGTACATGAAAGTTGCTCAGAACGACGAGACGAATCCGGATACGCAACCCGTTCGTCCGCCATGCATCCCTAGCATACCGAACATGCAACTTTTCCTCTCCGGTTCATTTGTCCGAAAACGCGAAACACCGGGAATACGTTCCCGGATGTTTTCCCCCTTCACCGGCACCACCTCGTACCGCGTTAGGGTACACCTAGCATCACGCTTTGTCATGTCATGCATCGTCATGCATTTGTTTGCATTATATTTATTGTTTCTTCCCCCTCTTCTCTCGCTATACACCGAGACCAACGCCGCTGCTACCCAGTACGACTACAGTGTTGACGACCCCTCTCTCTTGCCAGAGCAACCAGGCAAGCCCCCCCCCTTGATCACCAGATATCGCCTACTCTCCTCTATACTGCTTGCATTAGAGTAGTGTAGCATGTTACTGCTTTCCGTTAATCCTATCCTGATGCATAGCCTGTCATTGTTGCTACAACTGTTGATACCTTACTTGCAATCCTAAATGCTTAGTATAGGATGCTAGTTTATCATCAGTGGCCATACATTCTTGTCCGTCTGCCATGCTATACTATCGGGCCGTGATCACCCGGGAGTTGATCACGGGTATATACCTATACTTTATACATGATACATGTAATGAATAAAGTCGGGTTGGCTCGAGGAGTACCCGCGAGTGATTCACGGATTGGGGGCTGAAAGGACCTTTGCCCCGACGGCCCTCTGGATGGATCTTTGTGGCGGAGCGACAGGGCAGGTTGAGACCACCTAGGAGAGAGGTGGGCCTGGCCCTGGTCGGCGTTCGCGGTGTCTTCAAGATAACACGTTTAACGAGATCTTGGTATTTGATCTGAGTCTGGCTACTAGCCTATACACACTAACCATCTACGCGGGGACAGTTATGGGCACTCGACGTCGTGGTATCAGCCGAAGCCTTCGTGACGTCAGCGATTGAGCGGCGCGCACCGGGTTGGACCGCGTAACGCAACTTCCTTTGTAATGGAGGTTGCTAGGTCTGCTCACCGACCGCGATCGCAACGTGCAGGTGTGCAAAGGGCGATGGGCCCAGACCCCTGCGCCATAGGATTTAGACCGGTGTGCTGACCTCTCTGTTGTGCCTAGGTAGGGCTGCGACGTGTTGATCTTCCGAGGTCGGGCATGACCCAGGAAAGTGTGTCTGGCCAAATGGGATCGAGCGTTTTGGGTTATGTGGTGCACCCCTGCAGGGAAGTTAATCTATTCGAATAGCCGTGATCTTCGGTAACAGGACGACTTGGAGTTGTACCTTGACCTTATGACAACTAGAACCGGATACTTAATAAAACACACCCTTCCAAGTGCCAGATACAATCCGGTGGTCTCTCTCTAACAGGGCGACGAGGAGAGGATCATCGGTTAGGATTATGCTACATGATGCTACTTGTTGAACTTACCATCTACTCTCTTCTCTTGCTGCAAGACGGAGGTTACCAGAAGCGTAGTCTTCGAAAGGACTAGCTATCCCCCTCTTATTCCGGCATTCTGCAGTTCAGTCCACATATGATAGCCTTATTCCAGTTGATACCAGTGCATACATATCTAGTGTAGCTCCTTGCTTGCGAGTACTTTGGATGAGTACTCACGGTTGCTTTCTCCCTCTTTTCCCCTTTCCCTTCTACCCGATTGCTGCGACCAGACGTTGGAGTCTAGGAGCCAGACGCCACCGTCGACGACTACTACTACTACTCGGGATGTGCCTACTACTACGTGCAACCCGCTGACGACGACCAGGAGTAGTTTAGGAGGATCCCAGGCAGGAGGCCTGCGCCTCTTTCGATCTGTATCCCAGCTTGTGCTAGCCTTCTTAAGGCAAACTTGTTTAACTTATGTCCGTACTCAGATATTGTTGCTTCCGCTGACTCGTCTATGGTCGAGCTCTTGTATTCGAGCCCTCGAGGCCCCTGGCTTGTAATATGATGCTTGTATGACTTATTTTATTTGTAGAGTTGTGTTGTGATATCTTCTCGTGAGTCCCTGATCTTGATCGTACACGTTTGCGTGTATGATTCGTGTACGGTCAAATCGGGGGCGTCACAAGTTGGTATCAAAGCCGACTGCCTGTAGGAATCCCCCTTCCACACTCCTTGGCCGAAGTTGACTCTAGTCGATGAAAACTGTTTTACTAACATGGATGTGCGGCCCATGGGCCCACGTCGCCATTGGGTGGTATTAGGATCTTTTACTCCTCGATCCTTACTCTGGGACTCTGAACACTCTTCTATTCGGGTTAAATGATTTTACTAAATTTGACTCTAGGTTCTCGTAACTGCTTTCTCCCGGAGAGCCCCTTATTACAGATGAACACCTGCTACACCAGAAGATTCAGAAGATACTCTCCGATGTTATCCCGAGAACTTGTGCTCATTGCGTTTGCAATTCCCTCCCACCGTCAACCCCTATAGATAACTACATACACTTGCCATTCTTACCTTAGTCCCTAGTTGCTCTTGTTATTATCCCAAAATACTCGTTGTTCCGAGAATCTTGTGCCTACTGCCTTGCAGTTCCTTGTTACATGAATACCCCTATGGATATTTCCTCACACTTGCCGAGTATCCGCTCATCCCCAGTTGTTCAGGTGTTTCACAAAGGTCTTCGAAATACCATTCGATCTCCTGAAAATCATCAACAGCCTATTGCTCTCGAAATTCTTACTCGCTTGCATTATAATTGATCCCATAAGTATGGTAATCTTATTGGCATCCTTAGTCATTATCAGTTTGAGTCGGTTGAATCAATATGTTGTGAATGCTCGCAATCCTTAATCAGATCCTTCATTTCGTCCTTTCGGCTCAGACGTCATTTTAAACATGAGTTGGATCTCGACCAATCAAATTGCCTTTGATTGTACCCCTAAGGCTATTCAACTTATCCATCCCTAATCAGAACATTGCTTCTGATCCCTTCTCTTGGAATTCATAATTCCTTTGCATTTGAACTTTGAATTAGTCAGTTGTTTCTATAATCAGATCTCCTTGCATTTTCTTCCTCTGGTTGAGTACCGATGCTCACATCAGATCCCTTGTGGACCAACGGTTCCTTTGTTGGATTTTATCCGACAATGTCCTTCATATTGAATAACCTTGTGAGCCTTCCATGGGTATATAATGCCTTTGGTAAATTGTATCACCTGCTTTTGAACAATGCTCTACTTTCGAGCTGGTGATGTTTACTATTGAAGCTTGCGGAATATGTTTCCACGATACCCCGATGGGTTGAACCTATGCCTTCCTTATTATGTGTGAACTCGAAAGTCTTCACGAGTCATACTCTTTTGGTATTTTGCTAGATAAAATTTCTACACTACAGCTTCATCAAAAGCGAGAAGTAAAATGAAAGGTTATGCATGGAAGAAGTGGGAGTCGACCTTGAGCCTTTGCGTTCATGCCCATGGACCAGATGTGAAACTTATCATCGAAGCTTCTTGTAAATGATATTAATCCCCTTGTTATAAATTCGACCTGTATCTATGATTGGTCCTTTGCAATCAGGATTCCGACCATATTTTCTCATTAATACCATTTATCAAGACAAGTTGAGTACTTGTCTTGTGCAGATCATTGCACCTGTCCAACCTCTACTTTGATCTGTCATGGAGTATTACCCCCTCTGGTATCTCGAGATTATCACGGAACTGCATAACTTCTTATGAGTTCTTCTTCAAGTATTATTCCTCACTGATTCCAAAATTTTCCCCAGATTCTGAGTTGTTAGACACTCAAGGACACCGATAGTGAATCGAGTCTGTACTTCGATTCAATAACTATAAGTAATTTTCATTGCTTACGAGTTTAATAATCCTTCAAGTCATTCCTAGCCCGGTTGGCTATATCATTATCGTGCTAAATTTTAACTGTGCTACCTGGTCCTTCTCCTCGGAGCAAAATTTTCAAAAATGACTTAATCTTACGTCGATCTTCCTCGTCATATCATTTCTACTGGAACAACAAACTTGATTTCGAGTCTGTGGCGTACCCTTGGTTCCCATAACCTTTCGCTGCATCATCATTTGACTTGATGTCATCAGCGACCGATAACATCTTCATGAAATCTCTCGACAAATGTGTCGTGGTCATCATCAACATCCTGAGATCTTCCAAGATATATATCAAATTCTTGATGAGAAATACCATCCTCGCTTTGTGTTATCACCGACCACTTTATTGCCTTCCGTTCAACACAAACTTATTCGTGTTTTGTGGTATACCTTGAGTTCCTTGCTATCCAACATTTGTTCTTCTTTACCTTGGAGTATTACCATCTTTTATATCCAGGATGCTGTACTTAGCACACTCAGCCGGAGGCCCTATGGTTATAGATTCCTTTTCAGCAAGGTTATCCATTCTTCCATGAGGAAATTGTAAGACTTATTCTACAAGTTATTCCTGATGGATCCTTTGTGTTTCCAAAGTCTGACCTTTGCCTGAAGACCATGTCAATGCTATCTCGAAGCATATATATTTTACTCCAATTATCAATAAGAACATTTAAAGCCTAATGTTAAATGTTTCCTGCTCAATTATCCAAACACCGCTGTATGGGTAAAGTCATGAAATTTCTCTCTCCTTACCTAAAGAGTTTTCTACATTATATCCTGTCATGGATATCATGCTCTGCTTGTCCTTGGGAAGGATATACCCTTGAAATATGTGTTTAAACACATTTTCCTTTCCATTGTTCTGTTAATCTGATGCTCACATTTCCTTTACATTGGTTTGTTTAACCTTTCCGGTGATCTATATGATCTAAGCAGCAATATTCTTCTGCTTATGTAAACACCTAGGTGCACAATCGTGTCGGTAAGACCCTGTTACTATTGTTGATGACATTCAGGTAACCACCGATGGACGAGAACTTTGCCAATTGGTCTGCCTCGAATTAACGAGCAGGAAAATGGTTCTCTTCGTCCCTCGCCCTTGGTACCGAGGTTGTTGCCGACATAACTAACAGGCTATCCTCTGACATGCCTTGCTTACATGATCGTGCAAGACGTCACCGCCCTTCCTACTTTTAACCCACATGGTGGGCCCATAACCCACAGTTCCACAGGATCGAATCCTGACTCTCCTGTGCATCCCTGCTTCAAAGTTATCCCTTATACTTGGCTTCGTAGGTAATTCGCGAGCCACCTTCCTACTGCTCTATTCTGGTATCAGACGCAATGCTTACTCTCGCCGCTCTAAACCCCTTTCTCACTCTGGTTCAGACCTTGAGCAGCTACCCATCCGCTTGGACCCTCTCATTGTACCTTCGTATCGTACTCTCGATGTATTTTATATGTTCAACCCGAGAGATAATCTTATGCTCATTCTTGGTTAACCCCAGATTGTTTCCCTCGTAAGCATGCTGTCGTAGCCGAGCTGCCCCTTACCTATTCGTAAGTACGTTAAAGTTCCCGAAGAAAAGGTTGATGACTTCCTCATGATGACCTGAAGCAGAGGAATGAAGGCATCAATGTAATGGATCGACCTCTCCGAGAAGAGCAACCAAGACCGAGAAGACCCGATAGAATTTCGAAGCCACATCTTTCCCTTACTTCCCTCCTAAATCTCGGGATGAGATTTCTTGTAGTGGAGGAGAATTGTGACGCCCGGATAGTTACGCTACAGTAACCCTCCGCTAATGATGCCACGTCACCACGATTACTGTTGTTAATCTTGCGATGATTCAAATCCCGTTCAAATTTCAAATTTAAAATCAAGTTAAACAATTAAAGTTTTCAAACCTTAAAACAAAAATGTTCGGCTTGTACCAAATAATGCATAGGTAATTATGATGGAGAAACCACATTTTATTAAAATAACTAAATACCCTAAAGTGATTAAAACAGTAGCAAAACAATTAATTAAATTTCCTTTTTTTGCAAATAATAAAATGTTAAGATATTTTATTTAGTTTCCCAAAGTTAATGGGGCAGTAGCCTAACTTTAATACTAAATCAGGACTTGCTTTTATATTATTTTAAACTAAGCTAAAAGGAAACTAAAATAAAACAGTACAAAAAGAAATAAATAAAAAAAGAAAAGAACAATCAGAAAACAAAACAAAAAAAAGAAACCCCCTGCCCCCGGGCCTCGGCCCAGCAGGCCGGCCCATTCGGCCACACACCCAGGCCACCAGGAGGCCCACCCCGCCTCCCTTATCCCCCACTCCACCGACACTTCCCCCCCCCACTCCCCACTCGCTCCCCCACCCCCTCGCTCTGGATTTGGATCGGGGAGAGGCCCGACCCCGTCGCCCCAGATCCCGTCGGCCGGAACACCGCCTCGCCGCCCTCCTCGACGGACCACCCCGCCGACTTCTTCCTGTCCATCGCTCGTCCCCAACCTCCCCCTCAACCCCCGCTGCCCCGTCCCCTACGCTCCCTCGATGAGGCCCCGGCCTCCTCTTCTCTCCCCGTCACCGTCGTCCGCCCCGTCGCGCCGACTGGATTGTCGAACGGCACCACGGCCACCGCACCGCACTGCCTCTCCCCCCCCCCCTCGTGAGCTACCCCCTCTTCTTCCCTGTCTTTCTCGCGCACGTTGCGCCTGCCAGGCTCGCCGCGATGCTGCTTCGCTCGAAGCAGCCGCCTCTGCAGCCCGCCTCCGGCCACCCCTCTGCCACCCTGGACTCGCCGCGACGCGAGCTCCCCATCTCGCCCACCTCACCCACGGCCGCGGCAGCTACCGCTGCAGCGCCGCGCTCAGCGTGCCGGCCGCCCCTTTTCCCCCTGCTCCACCCTGCCGTATCCCACGCCCCCTGCTCGCTGCTGTGCGCCCCTCCTCCTGCTTTCACCTCTGCCTCGCCGCGCGAGCACGCGGCGCTCCGTCCCAGGGCCGCGCCCCTGACGCGTCTGCGCATCGCTACCCTACGCATCGCGCCTCGCACCGCGGCTCCCACTGCCGCCCCTGGCCTCGTCGCGCCCGTTGCCGCTCACTGCTCCGGCCACCTCGGCCATGGCCTCGCCCCTCTCCTGGCATGGCCACTGGCCATTGGCCGCGCGCACCCCGCGGCCTACAGCCGTTCCTGCCGGCCCCGCCGTTCGCCGGCGCTGGCCGCCCCTCTCCCCGACCCCATCGGCGCCCGCGCGCCCAGCCGGGTGTTCCCTCGTGGCTGCGCCCGTGCGCCCGAACCCCCTGTGCCCGTTAAGGCCTGGGCCATTGGACAACAGGGCCCACCCCAGAACGTATAAAAATATATATAATATATATAAACAAAAATAAAATAATAAATAATAAAATTAATTAATTAATTAATTAAGTAATTAATTAACTTAATTAATTCTGATTAAATTAACTAATTAAGAATAATTAATCTAAAACTGATTAACCTAATTAACTATTAGTTAATTAGTATGTCAGTGGGGCCCACCCTCCTAATTAATTTTGATTAGTTTAATTAAACTGTTTAATTAAAATGTGTCTCTGACCAGTGGACCCACTGGTCAGGTTGACCAGTCAACCCCCGTTGACTGCTGACGTCAGCATGACATCATGCTGATGTCATAAATCCATTTTCGAATTAATTTAAATAATTAATTAAATTCCAGAAATTAATAAAATCTTTAGGAAATCATGTTTTTTAATCCGTAACTCGGATGAAAAAACTTTGTACATGAAAGTTGCTCAGAACGACGAGACGGATCCGGATACGCAACCCGTTCGCCCGCCACGCATCCCTAGCATACCGAACACGCAACTTTCCCCCTCCGGTTCATCTGTCCGAAAACGTGAAACACCGGGAATACGTTCCCGGATGTTTTCCCCCTTCACCGGTACCACCTCGTACCGCGTTAGGGCACACCTAGCACCACGCTTTGTCATGTCATGCATCGTCATGCATTTGTTTGCATTATATTTATTGTTTCTTCCCCCTCTTCTCTCGCTAGACACCGAGACCAACACCGCTGCTACCCAGTACGACTACAGTGTTGACGACCCCTCTCTCTTGCCAGAGCAACCAGGCAAACCCCCCCCCTTGATCACCAGATATCGCCTACTCTCCTCTATACTGCTTGCATTAGAGTAGTGTAGCATGTTACTGCTTTCTGTTAATCCTATCCTGATGCATAGCCTGTCATTGTTGCTACAACTGTTGATACCTTACTTGCAATCCTAAATGCTTAGTATAGGATGCTAGTGTTGGGAAACGTAGTAATTTCAAAATTTTCCTACGCACACGCAAGATCATGGTGATGCATAGCAATGAGAGGGGAGAGTGTTATCTACGCACCCACGCAGACCGACTGCGGAAGCGTTGACGCAACATAGAGGAAGTAGTCGTACGTCTTCTCGATCCAACCGATCCAAGCACCGTTACTCCGGCACCTCCAAGTTCTTAGCACACGTACAGCTCGATGACGATCCCCGGGCTCCGATCCAGCAAAGCGTCGGGGAGGAGTTTCGTCAGCACGACGGCGTGGTGACGATCTTGATGTTCTACCGTCGCAGGGCTTCGCCTAAGCACCGCTACAATATGATCGAGGTGGAATATGGTGGCAGGGGGCACCGCACACGGCTAAGGAACGATCTCAAGGATCAACTTGTGTGTCTAGAGGTGCCCCTGCCTCCGTATATAAAGGAGCCAAGGGGGAGGGGGCCGCCGGCCAGGAGGAGGGCGCAGGAGGAGTCCTACTCCTACCGGGAGTAGGACTCCCCCCCAATCCTAGTTGGACTAGGATTCCCCGAGGGGGAAAGAGAGAGAGGGGGGCCGACCACCTCTCCTAGTCCTAATAGGACTAGGGGAGGGGGGAGGCACACGGCCACCTTGGGCTGCCCCTTTCTCCTTTCCACTAAAGCCCATTAAGGCCCATATGGCTCCCGGGGGGTTCCGGTAACCTCCCGGTACTCCGGTAAAATCCCGATTTCACCCGGAACACTTCCGATGTCCAAATATAGGCTTCCAATATATCAATCTTTATGTCTCGACCATTTCGAGACTCCTCGTCATGTCCTTGATCACATCCGGGACTCCGAACTAACTTCGGTACATCAAAATGCATAAACTCATAATAACTATCATCGTAACGTTAAGCGTGCGGACCCTACGGTTCGAGAATAATGTAGACATGACTGAGACACATCTCCGGTCAATAACCAATAGCGGGACCTGGATGCCCATATTGGCTCCTACATATTCAACGAAGATCTTTATCGGTCAGACCGCATAACAACATACGTTGTTCCCTTTGTCATCGGTATGTTACTTGCCCGAGATTCGATCGTCGGTATCCAATACCTAGTTCAATCTCGTTACCGCAAGTCTCTTTACTCGTTCCGTAATACATCATCTCACAACTAACATATTAGTTGTAATGCTTGCAAGGCTTATGTGATGTGCATTACCGAGAGGGCCCAGAGATACCTCTCCGACAATTGGAGTGACAAATCCTATTCTCGAAATACGCCAACCCAACATGTACCTTTGGAAACACCTGTAATGCTCCTTTATAATCACCCAGTTACGTTGTGACGTTTGGTAGCACCCAAAGTGTTCCTCCGGCAAACGGGAGTTGCATAATCTCATAGTCATAGGAACATGTATAAGTCATGAAGAAAGCAATAGCAACATACTAAACGATCGGGTGCTAAGCTAATGGAATGGGTCATGTCAATCAGATCATTCAACTAATGATGTGACCTCGTTAATCAAATAACAACACTTTGTTCATGGTTAGGAAACATAACCATCTTTGATTAACAAGCTAGTCAAGTAGATGCATACTAGTGACACTCTGTTTGTCTATGTATTCACACATGTATTATGTTTCCGGTTAATACAATTCTAGCGTGAATAATAAACATTTATCATGATATAAGGAAATAAATAATAACTTTATTATTGCCTCTAGGGCATATTTCCTTCAGTCTCCCACTTGCACTAGAGTCAATAATCTAGATTACACAGTAATGATTCTAACACCCATGGAGCCTTGGTGCTGATCATGTTTTGCTCGTGGAAGAGGCTTAGTCAATGGATCTGCAACATTCAGATCCATATGTATCTTGCAAATCTCTATGTCTCCCACCTGGACTAGATCCCGGATGGAATTGAAGCGTCTCTTGATGTGCTTGGTTCTCTTGTGAAATCTGGATTCCTTTGCCAAGGCAATTGCACCAGTATTGTCACAAAAGATTTTCATTGGACCCGATGCACTAGGTATGACACCTAGATCGGATATGAACTCCTTCATCCAGACTCCTTCGTTCGCTGCTTCCGAAGCAGCTATGTACTCCACTTCACATGTAGATCCCGCTACGACGCTTTGTTTAGAACTGCACCAACTGACAGCTCCACCGTTTAATGTAAACACGTATCCGGTTTGTGATTTAGAATCGTCCGGATCAGTGTCAAAGCTCGCATCAACGTAACCTTTTACGATGAGCTCTTTGTCACCTCCATATACGAGAAACATATCCTTAGTCCTTTTCAGGTATTTCAGGATGTTCTTGACCGTTGTCCAGTGATCCACTCCTGGATTACTTTGGTACCTCCCTGCTAAACTTATAGAAAGGCACACATCAGGTCTGGTACACAACATTGCATACATGATAGAGCCTATGGCTGACGCATAGGGAACATCTTTCATTTTCTCTCTATCTTCTTCAGTGGTAGGGCATTGAGTCTGACTCAACTTCACACCTTGTAACACAGGCAAGAACCCTTTCTTTGCTTGATCCATTTTGAACTTCTTCAAAATCTTGTCAAGGTATGTGCTTTGTGAAAGTCCAATTAAGCGTCTTGATCTATCTCTATAGATCTTTATGCCTAATATGTAAGCAGCTTCACCGAGGTCTTTCATTGAAAAACTCTTATTCAAGTATCCCTTTATGCTATCCAGAAATTCTATATCATTTCCAATTAGTAATATGTCATCCACATATAATATCAGAAATGCTACAGAGCTCCCACTCACTTTCTTGTAAATACAGGCTTCTCCGAAAGTCTGTATAAAACCAAATGCTTTGATCACACTATCAAAGCGTTTATTCCAACTCCGAGAGGCTTGCACCAGTCCATAAATGGATCGCTGGAGCTTGCACACTTTGTTAGCTCCCTTTGGATCGACAAAACCTTCTGGTTGCATCATATACAACTCTTCTTCCAGAAATCCATTCAGGAATGCAGTTTTGACATCCATTTGCCAAATTTCATAATCATAAAATGCGGCAATTGCTAACATGATTCGGACAGACTTAAGCATCGCTACGGGTGAGAAGGTCTCATCGTAGTCAACCCCTTGAACTTGTCGAAAACCTTTTGCGACAAGTCGAGCTTTGTAGACAGTAACATTACCGTCAGCGTCAGTCTTCTTCTTGAAGATCCATTTATTCTCAATCGCTTGCCGATCATCGGGCAAGTCAACCAAAGTCCATACTTTGTTCTCATGCATGGATCCCATCTCAGATTTCATGGCTTCAAGCCATTTTGCGGAATCTGGGCTCACCATCGCTTCTTCATAGTTCGTAGGTTCATCATGATCTAGTAGCATGACTTCCAGAACAGGATTACCATACCATTCTGGCGCGGATCTCACTCTGGTTGATCTATGAGGTTCTGTAGTATCTTGATCTGAAGTTTCATGATCATTATCATTAGCTTCCTCACTAACTGGTGTAGGTGTCACTGAAACAGTTTTCTGTGATGTATTACTTTCCAGTAAGGGAGCAGGTACAGTTACCTCGTCAAGTTCTACTTTCCTCCCACTCACTTCTTTCGAGAGAAACTCCTTCTCTAGAAAGTTTCCGAATTTAGCAACAAAAGTCTTGCCTTTGGATCTGTGATAGAAGGTGTATCCAATAGTTTCCTTTGGATATCCTATGAAGACACATTTCTCCGATTTGGGTTCAAGCTTATCAGGTTGAAGCTTTTTCACATAAGCATCGCAGCCCCAAACTTTCAGAAACACAACTTTGGTTTCTTGCCAAACCACAGTTCATAAGGCGTCGTCTCAACGGATTTTGATGGTGCCCTATTTAACGTGAATGTGGCCGTCTCTAGAGCGTATCCCCAAAACGATAGCGGTAAATCAGTAAGAGACATCATAGATTGCACCATATCTAGTAAAGTACGATTACGACGTTCAGACACACCATTACGCTGTGGTGTTCCGGGTGGCGTGAGTTGCGAAACTATTCCACAATTTTTCAAATGTACACCAAACTCGTAACTCAAATATTCTCCTCCACGATCAGATCGTAGAAATTTTATTTTCTTGTTACGATGATTTTCAACTTCACTATGAAATTCTTTGAACTTTTCAAATGTTTCAGACTTGTGTTTCATTAAGTAGATATACCCATATCTGCTTAAGTCATCTGTGAAGGTGAGAAAATAACGATATCCGCCACGAGCCTCAATATTCATCGGACCACATACATCTGTATGTACGATTTCCAACAAATCTGTTGCTCTCTCCATAGTACCGGAGAACGGTGTTTTAGTCATCTTGCACATGAGGCACGGTTCGCAAGTACCAAGTGATTCATAATCAAGTGGTTCCAAAAGTCCATCAGTATGGAGTTTCTTCATGCGCTTTACACCGATATGACCTAAACGGCAGTGCCACAAATAAGTTGCACTATCATTATCAACTCTGCATCATTTGGCTTCAAATTATGAATATGTGTATTACTACTATCGAGATTCAATAAGAATAGACCACTCTTCAAGGGTGCATGACCATAAAAGATATTACTCATATAAATAGAACAACCATTATTCTCTGATTTAAATGAATAACCGTCTCGCATTAAACAAGATCCAGATATAATGTTCATGCTCAACGCTGGCACCAAATAACAATTATTTAGGTCTAATACTAATCCCGAAGGTAGATGTAGAGGTAGCGTGCCGACCGCGATCACATCGACTTTGGAACCTTTTCCCACGCGCATCGTCACCTCGTCCTTAGCCAATCTTCGCTTAATCCATAGTCCCTGTTTCGAGTTGCAAATATTAGCAACAGAACCAGTATCAAATACCCAGGTGCTACTGCGAGCATCGGTAAGGTACACATCAATAACATGTATATCACATATACCTTTGTTCACCTTGCCATCCTTCTTATCCGCCAAATACTTGGGGCAGTTCCGCTTCCAGTGACCAGTCTGCTTGCAGTAGAAGCACTCAGTTTCAGGCTTAGGTCCAGACTTGGGTTTCTTCTCTTGAGCAACAACTTTCTTGCCGTTCTTCTTGAAGTTCCCCTTCTTCTTCCCTTTGCCCTTTTTCTTGAAACTAGTGGTCTTATTGACCATCAACACTTGATGCTCCTTCTTGATTTCTACCTCCGCAGCTTTCAGCATTGCGAAGAGCTCGGGAATAGTCTTGTTCATCCCTTGCATATTATAGTTCATCACGAAGCTCTTGTAGCTTGGTGGCAGTGATTGGAGAATTCTGTTAATGACGCAATCATCTGGAAGATTAACTCCCAATTGAATCAAGTGATTATTATACCCAGACATTTTGAGTATATGCTCATTGATAGAACTGTTCTCCTCCATCTTGCAGCTATAGAACTTATTGGAGACTTCATATCTCTCAATCCGGGCATTTGCTTGAAATATTAACTTCAACTCCTGGAACATCTCATATGCTCCATGACGTTCAAAACGTCGTTGAAGTCCCGATTCTAAGCCGTAAAGCATGGCACACTGAACTATCGAGTAGTCATCAGCTTTGCTCTGCCAGACGTTCATAACATCTGGTGTTGCTCCAGCAGCAGGCCTGGCACCCAGCGGTGCTTCCAGGACGTAATTCTTCTGTGCAGCAATGAGGATAATCCTCAAGTTACGGACCCAGTCCGTGTAATTGCTACCATCATCTTTCAACTTTGCTTTCTCAAGGAACGCATTAAAATTCAACGGAACAACAGCACGAGCCATCTATCTACAATCAACATAAACAAGCAAGATACTATCAGGGACTAAGTTCATGATAAATTTAAGTTCAATTAATCATATTACTTAAGAACTCCCACTTAGATAGACATCCCTCTAATCCTCTAAGTGATCACGTGATCCAAATCAACTAAACCATGTCCGATCATCACGTGAGATGGAGTAGTTTCATTGGTGAACATCACTATGTTGATCATATCTACTATATGATTCACGCTCGACCTTTCGGTCTCCGTGTTCCGAGGCCATATCTGTATATGCTTGGCTCGTCAAGTATAACCTGAGTATTCCGCGTGTGCAACTGTTTTGCACCCGTTGTATTTGAACGTAGAGCCTATCACACCCGATCATCACGTGGTGTCTCAGCACGAAGAACTTTCGCAACGGTGCATACTCAGGGAGAACACTTCTTGATAATTTAGTGAGAGATCATCTTATAATGCTACCGTCAATCAAAGCAAGATAAGATGCATAAAAGATAAACATCACATGCAATCAATATAAGTGATATGATATGGCCATCATCATCTTGTGCCTGTGATCTCCATCTTCGAAGCACCGTCATGATCACCATCGTCACCGGCGCGACACCTTGATCTCCATCGTAGCATCGTTGTCGTCTCGCCAATCTTATGCTTCTACGACTATCACTACCGCTTAGTAATAAAGTAAAGCATTACATCGCGATTGCATTGCATACAATAAAGCGACAACCATATGGCTCCTGCCAGTTGCCGATAACTCGGTTACAAAACATGATCATCTCATACAATAAAATTTAGCATCATGTCTTGGCCATATCACATCACAACATGCCCTGCAAAAACAAGTTAGACGTCCTCTACTTTGTTGTTGCAAGTTTTACGTGGCTGCTACGGGCTTAAGTAAGAACCAATCTCACCTACGCATCAAAACCACAACGATAGTTTGTCAAATAGACTCCGTTTTAACCTTCGCAAGGACCGGGCGTAGCCACACTCGGTTCAACTAAAGTTGGAGAGACAGTCGCCCGCAAGCCACCTATGTGCAAAGCACGTCGGGGGAACCGGTCTCGCGTAAGCGTACGCGTAATGTTGGTCCGGGTCGTCTCGTCCAACAATACCGCCGAACCAAAGTATGACATGCTGGTAGGCAGTATGACTTATATCGCCCACAACTCACTTGTGTTCTACTCGTGCATATAACATCAAACCATAAAACCTAGGCTCTGATACCACTGTTGGGGAACGTAGTAATTTCAAAATTTTCCTACGCACACGCAAGATCATGGTGATGCATAGCAACGAGAGGGGAGAGTGTTATCTACGTACCCACGCAGACCGACTGCGGAAGCGTTGACGCAACGTAGAGGAAGTAGTCGTACGTCTTCTCGATCCGACCGATCCAAGCACCGTTACTCCGGCACCTCCGAGTTCTTAGCACACGTACAGCTCGATGACGATCCCCGGGCTCCGATCCAGCAAAGCGTCGGGGAGGAGTTCCGTCAGCACGACGGCGTGGTGACGATCTTGATGTTCTACCGTCGCAGGGCTTCGCCTAAGCACCGCTACAATATGATCGAGGTGGAATATGGTGGCAGGGGGCACCGCACACGGCTAAGCAACGATCTCAAGGATCAACTTGTGTGTCTAGAGGTGCCCCCTGCCTCCGTATATAAAGGAGCCAAGGGGGAGGGGGCCGCCGGCCAGGAGGAGGGCGCAGGAGGAGTCCTACTCCTACCGGGAGTAGGACTCCCCCCCCCAATCCTAGTTGGACTAGGATTCCCCGAGGGGGAAAGAGAGAGAGGGGGGCCGGCCACCTCTCCTAGTCCTAATAGGACTAGGGGAGGGGGGAGGCGCGCGGCCACCTTGGGCTGCCCCTTTCTCCTTTCCACTAAAGCCCATTAAGGCCCATATGGCTCCCGGGGGTTCCGGTAACCTCCCGGTACTCCGGTAAAATCCCGATTTCACCCGGAACACTTCCGATGTCCAAATATAGGCTTCCAATATATCAATCTTTATGTCTCGACCATTTCGAGACTCCTCGTCATGTCCGTGATCACATCTGGGACTCCGAACTAACTTCGGTACATCAAAATGCATAAACTCATAATAACTGTCATCGTAACGTTAAGCGTGCGGACCCTACGGTTCGAGAATAATGTAGACATGACTGAGACATATCTCCAGTCAATAACTAATAGCGGGACCTGGATGCCCATATTGGCTCCTACATATTCAACGAAGATCTTTATCGGTCAGACCGCATAACAACATACGTTGTTCCCTTTGTCATTGGTATGTTACTTGCCCGAGATTCGATCGTCGGTATCCAATACCTGGTTCAATCTCGTTACCGGCAAGTCTCTTTACTCATTCCGTAATACATCATCTCACAACTAACATATTAGTTGTAATGCTTGCAAGGCTTATGTGATGTGCATTACCGAGAGGGCCCAGAGATACCTCTCCGACAATTGGAGTGACAAATCCTAATCTCGAAATACGCCAACCCAACATGTACCTTTGGAGACACCCGTAATGCTCTTTTATAATCACCCAGTTATGTTGTGACGTTTGGTAGCACCCAAAGTGTTCCTCCGGCAAACGGGAGTTGCATAATCTCATAGTCATAGGAACATGTATAAGTCATGAAGAAAGCAATAGCAACATACTAAACGATCGGGTGCTAAGCTAATGGAATGGGTCATGTCAATCAGATCATTCAACTAATGATGTGACCTCGTTAATCAAATAACAACACTTTGTTCATGGTTAGGAAACATAACCATCTTTGATTAACAAGCTAGTCAAGTAGAGGCATACTAGTGACACTCTGTTTGTCTATGTATTCACACATGTATTATGTTTCCGGTTAATACAATTCTAGCATGAATAATAAACATTTATCATGATATAAGGAAATAAATAATAACTTTATTATTGCCTCTAGGGCATATTTCCTTCAGCTAGTTTATCATCAGTGGCCATACATTCTTGTCCGTCTGCCATGCTATACTATCGGGCCGTGATCACTCGGGAGTTGATCACGGGTATATACCTATACTTTATACATGATACATGTAACGACTAAAGTGGGGTTGGCTCGAGGAGTACCCGCGAGTGATTCACGGATTGGGGGCTGAAAGGACCTTTGCCCCGACGGCCCTCTGGATGGATCTTTGTGGCGGAGCGACAAGGCAGGTTGAGACCACCTAGGAGAGAGGTGGGCCTGGCCCTGGTCGGCGTTCGCGTTGTCTTCAAGATAACACGGTTAACGAGATCTTGGTATTTGATCTGAGTCTGGCTACTGGCCTATACGCACTAACCATCTATGCGGGGACAGTTATGGGCACTCGACGTCGTGGTATCAGCCGAAGCCTTCGTGACGTCAGCGATTGAGCGGCGCGCGCCGGGTTGGACCGCGTAACACAACTTCCTTTGTAATGGAGGTTGCTAGGTCTGCTCACCGGCCGCGTTCGCAACGTGCAGGTGTGCAAAGGGCGATGGGCCCAGACCCCTGCGCCATAGGATTTAGACCGGCGTGCTGACCTCTCTGTTGTGCCTAGGTAGGGCTGCGACGTGTTGATCTTCCGAGGCCGGGCATGACCCAGGAAAGTGTGTCCAGCCAAATGGGATCGAGCGTGTTGGGTTATGTGGTGCACCCCTGCAGGGAAGTTAATCTATTCGAATAGTCGTGATCTTCGATAACAGGACGACTTGGACTTGTACCTTAACCTTATGACAACTAGAACCGGATACTTAATAAAACACACCCTTTCAAGTGTCAGATACAATCCGGTGGTCGCTCTCTAACAGGGCGACGAGGAGAGGATCATCGGTTAGGATTATGCTACATGATGCTACTTGTTGAACTTACCATCTACTCTCTTCTCTTGCTGCAAGACGGAGGTTACCAGAAGTGTAGTCTTCGAAAGGACTAGCTATCCTCCTCTTATTCCGGCATTCTGCAGTTCAGTCCACATATGATAGCCTTATTCAGTTGATACCAATGCATACATATGTAGTGTAGCTCCTTGCTTGCGAGTACTTTGGATGAGTACTCACGGTTGCTTTCTCCCTCTTTTCCCCTTTCCCTTCTACTCGATTGCTGCGACCAGACGTTGGAGTCTAGGAGCCAGACGCCACCGTCGACGACGACTACTACTACTCGGGAGGTGCCTACTACTACGTGCAACCCGCTGACGACGACCAGGAGTAGTTTAGGAGGATCCCAGGCAGGAGGCTTGCGCCTCTTTCGATCTGTATCCCAGTTTGTGCTAGCCTTTTTAAGGCAAACTTGTTTAACTTATGTCTGTACTCAGATATTGTTGCTTCCGCTAACTCGTCTATTATCGAGCTCTTGTATTCGAGCCCTCGAGGCCCCTGGCTTGTAATATGATGCTTGCATGACTTATTTTATTTGTAGAGTTGTGTTGTGATATCTTCTCGTGAGTCCCTGATCTTGATCGTACACGTTTGCGTGTATGATTAGTGTACGGTCAAATCGGGGGCATCACCCCCCTCTAGTCGATCACTAGCACTTTCAACCTACATGTTTGAGACCGATGAATTTTTTCTTTTGTGTCTAAATTTGTTCAACCGCTTCGTTTGTAACTGAATTGGTAGGTGTTTTGTTTAGGTGCATACGCCACGGTTGAACCACTTCTTTATATCGAATTGTTGACGTCAAAAACTAATTAAGATATGATGTTGTAATACTAATATTTGGCATACCGATATATTCTAAATCAAGAGAAAAAATATTACGTATAACACACGCAAAAAAATATGTCTAAATTACAATAAAAAGGTGTTCATTTTTGTTGGTCATGTGCTATATTTTTCGGAGAACAAAAACATCTTTACTCTTATTTTTCTGATCAACTCACTAGCACCCGTCACCAAAGTATAAGGAATCGGACTCGGAGTCCCTACTGTCTGCGACTCAAACTCCGCACTTTTCTCTGTTATATCATAGAAAGATGGATGATCTTTGTACAACACTCCTCATATTATGGTGTTTCTCACATGACAATGTGGAGGATTTTAAGGAGTTTGTTGATATCATCATGTCTCATGATGTGAGCCATTGCATTAGTAAAGTGGGTTTTTTGTCTTCCGTTGCAACGCACGGGCATCTGTGCTAGTCTTTCCCTAATAATAAAGTACGGATTGATTTCGTGAATTCACTGTCACAATACGTTTTTTTCTCATGTCATAATACGCTTTTACGATTTGTATAGACAAAACCGTAATATAAACATGTGGTACTAATTTGGGGTCCGCACGCCCTTGGAAATATAAACGATGCGTATGATAACGTTTCGCGTCATCGCGTCATCGTCCAGGTCAATGCGGCAGGGCTCGACGTAGAGGGCGCGACGGCTCCAGGGCGATGCAGGGAAACAGCGGATCTGGTGCAGCGGTCCGAGGTGGACTGGATCGGGGGCGAGAGGCAGGTTCTAGCGAAGGAGGGATGGATTCGGCCGATGCGGCGACCTGCCGGAGAGCGGCAGCGGCGGGTCTGGATCCGGTCGATGGGCAACCACCGGATCAGTTTGGGAGCCCAGCAGCAGCGCTCCGTCCACACCCTGCGCTGGACCGGCAGTAGCACTGCTCCCTCCCTCCTAGCCCCGCGCTAGATTGGCAGTAGCAGCGCAGATGGATTCAACCGCCAGCTCGGGCCACGAAGGGCTTGACCCCAGCCACAAATTGCCCCCATAGAGTATGTTGACTATGTTCTAATATGTATGCTCAAGTTTGTCTTCTTGTCTCAAAAAAAAGTTTGTCTTCTTGATTTTTCTGGCTGCGGGGCATGGGAGCCATGGATCGATCCCACGTACACAGGTACTACATTATTTTTTCGTATGCTTCTTCTAGATTTCGTTTTGAGCCGATAAGTGCGAGATGTGGCATCACTTCTCGGCTCTACAAAATCCATTGCTGAAGTGCGTGTCCTGGGGTCCCAGCCTCCATCACTTCAGTTCCCGCTAGGTTCAAGAACAAAAAAAATCAGTGTGGAAGACCACTAGCAGAATTGGATGTTGTATGCACCTTCATCTTGCAGTCCAATTACTTGGATTATTTGGGACAAAATCGTTTGCTTTTAACCGTACGACAGTTATATAGCAGGCTAAGGATACATGCTTGTAATGCCTCTATCACAAATTGCACATGAACTAACTAGAAAGCTAGCAATCAATCGCCCTGAAGGTATTGCTCTTTTATTTTATTTCAGATCGTGAGGAAAGGGGTTCAGATAAGTGACTACTCTATGCTGTACTAACTACTTTATGTTGTACTGACTAATCTTAGAAATATATTTGGTCCAGGAGTAGTACATAGAGCATTTCTGGATCAGATATACACACGCTATTCACCTTCATAACCCGATTTTTTTTGCTTATGATGATGTTTATTATCGGAAAGCTCTTGACAAAAGCATCAAGTAATGGGCCAATACTCAAATAACTGACTCACCTACAATCTTTTTTTCTAACGGCAGTATTATATACACAATAATAATTTTTTACATTTTTCTTATTGTTGCAAATATATATCTTGGTAGTTATAAATGATACATCTATTTGATCATCAGATGCTTATCTGTAGTGTTTAGGAGAGCTTTTTTGATTGGAAATGACTTTTGATTCTTGGTTCTTGAGGTGGTATATTACTCTGAAGCACTTCAATTCTTGGCTCTGGCTAAGCATAATATATTACTTTATTACTGAGATTTGGCTACTAATGATATATGTTACCATTGTTTTTGTTGTCTTTGATAGTATAAAAGATCGGAAGTGCATCAGCTATCACTGCTCCTGTTTGTTGGTAGATTTGGCAAACCCTCTAAATTCATTTTCCACGAAAATATAGTTTGTAACACTGGTTCGAATTAATATATTGATATAAGTAGGGCAATATCCAAGTTTCTTTATACTGATATAAGTTCAGAATTTGCAACACCATTCTACTACTTACACAAGAGCCTTGTGGCTAATCATACTTGATCCTGTGTGCTCTCATCTGTAGGTATGGGTTTCACATCGTTGTCAATTTTGATGTGTTTCACGGGATGAATGATGCGTCAGATTCTTCTAAAACTGCCACTATTCAGTATGTATCCGTCGCAACCCTAAGTTATGTCTGTCATGCATTCATTATCTTTATTTTTTGAGGCTCAATCCACTTTTAGCTTTTGTCCTCTTGGAGACGTCCTCCTTGAACAGCTTGGATTCAGTCATCAAGTCCATCATAGGTTTCTGCTGGATGCCCAGCATCCGCTTGCACTTAGACAGGGAGGGAGGGAAGGAGCTGCCATATTGAAGCATCCCATATTTATGCTTACCCCGATCTCTAGAGTCAAGGATCCTTCACTGATTGAAAGATGCAAATACTGAGCTATGCTAACTAGAGTAATGCTATCTACTTTATATCAGCGCATTTTATTTGATTCTTGCGGTATCTAGACAATATTGCACGACCAAATCATAACAGACCGGGTGATTGACGTTCACCTACCTGTAAGGATTCTCCCAGGTTGTATCTATCGAGGAGTGAGCGGAGGAGCAGGATTAGGAGATGCCCATTGTGGCCTAGCAGCTGATGTCTCCCCGGTGGCTTCATAATATGCCAGACTGCTTCTTGTGTGTTTGCAGCTTGCTAAACATTCATCAAAATTATGGTTCGCTTGCACCTTGTACAAGTATGAATTTTTGCCATATCCCACTTCAGGGCATAATTTTTTTTTGAAACGGCAACGCACAAATTAAGTTTTTTTTATATTGGATCGATATTTGTATGGTTGACTTCGACAGAACCTTTTACAACCAGCTACATAGTATGGTAAATCACTAAACTGTAATGCTTCAGTCTCCCTGTGTTCTAAAAATAAAATGCTTGGAACTTTTAACTTATCAAGCAATGACTTTATTTACTCATATGTGTATTGTTTGATTCGGAGGCTAACAATAACTTTTGACCAACTATTGGGAGACCACTATCTTATCTTAGAAACAGAAGTATTATTAACTTTTGACAAACTATTGTTAAGTACACTATTGGGAGTCTTGAGCCATGTTTGTGTTGTTAGGAGCATGAATTTTTTTTCTCCCGTTGCAACGCATGGGCATATATTAGGTGGCATCGCTGGTCCGTGTAAAACGGGTTTAAACTTGGCGAAGCTATTGAACAACACTCTTGCTTTCTTCTGTTAGGACCCTTTATCAATCATTGAGCCACGCCAAGTTTTTGAGATGGTAATGAAGCCTGCCACATTAAATTTGTCCCTCCCCTTGGTTCTTTGTTATTTATTCTTTTGAATTCCTGAATTTTCTCTGCAAAATAAGTCTTGCTTTGCCAGAAGATTGAACTGTTTCTTTTCAGCTACGATCATCTAATCTCATATATGTGTTCATTTGAACTTATTTACTCTTTTGACTGTTGATTTGGTTTGCTTTGCCTGAAGATTGAACTGTTTCTTTTTACTGTTGATTTATGAACTCCAAGTACTGATGTGCATAATTAAGCATCTGTTCATCAGGTGTCATTGTATATGGACAAGTCTGCAGGGGTTTGCCAGTCGGACTTCCATGATTGCAAATTGTCGTTCCTGCAAATTATATGTGATCATGATCTTTTTGTTGAGATGACTGGTATGTATCCTGCTGTAAATTCATGTACTACCAACCTAGGGAACTATAAATATTCCAGTTTGCCAAATTATTTTAATAGACCAGCAATATTGTTCAGAGACTTTGGTCGTCCTCCACAGCGGGATGCGACCTCCCTGGAGCAGCGGGTCAGGCGCATCATCGGAGGGGGAGAAGATCTTGTTATCTACAACAACGTTGAGTGAACCACCGTCGAACTGAAGCGCGCCTTCTATAGCTGCGACCCTGTGTTGGCCCTGCCCGCGTACGTCTGCTAAGACCGGAAACAGAGCAGAAAAGGAGTTCAAATGACCTCTCTCTGTTTTTCCTCCCTCTAGGAGGGCGTTGCCGGAGCAGTTAAGCCATGCGGAGGTTTGAAAATGGCACAGGAGGCGGCCTAAGGGTGGCACGGCGTACAATCCCTCTACTGTCATTTTATATCTCTGAATTTTTTTTGCTGCATGCGCAGGTGTTTCAGGCAGAAACAGTAATAGCATCGACTAGGAGGAGCAAGACAAGAAGCAACGACAACTACCATTGCTGGCTAAGCTACCTACTACGATGCCCGCCTCTCTTTGCAATGGCCAAAGCACACAACAATCCACAGTTTGGTGAATTTTCCCCCCACTTTGGTGACATGGGACGGGTTGTGGGCAACAGCATTTTAGAAGAATCGGTAGTAGAAACGTGAATGTTAAAGCCAATGGGTTAGAAAACTATAAGGATACTTGATTTGTTTCCATGTCTACCTTTCAGTATTCAGCCTTGTGAGAAAAGGTGCCGCAGGATAGAAGCTTGACATAGGTGAATCAGAATTCAAAAGATCAATGGAAGTTTGCTTATGAAAGTAAAAGATCAATGTACTAATGCATTTCAAGTTTCCAACACGAGAGACTTTCTGATGTTTTAGTGACCAAGTATTATTGATCTTGAGGTGTGTTATTGATCTCCGTTACTAAATAGATGGTGTTTTTTGTTACTTTGTGAAGAAGCATTGCATGCAAGACACCATAGAAAAAAACTGCTGCCCCTGATGCTTCCTCGCGGAATCGCAGCTTGATGGGGCTTGCTGCGCCTCTGGAACACGCAACCGCTAACAAAGAGCAGCTTGAAGGTTTGAACAAATGTACGTATTGAAATTTAGAGTTCCAACGGTACATATGTGCAAGAGTGTAATGTTCACTTGGAACTTGCTCGTGGTGGAGACGTTCCACACAAAAAAAGTGAAGACACAAAAAAAGTGAAGACGACCTGAAACTTTATGAGATAATTTAGTAATTCGGTCTGGTCAGTACATTTCTGCATAAACAAAAAAATATCCAATCAAAGCACGTTGGCTTATGCTGTTTTTTGTGTGTGGGAGTTTTATGATGTATTTTTTGTTAGTACATTATTTCATTAATGATATTGGATGAGAGGAATAAAAACATGTGCATATGTAGCTCACTGCCATTGATTAATTTACTGAAAATTGAATCTATAATCAAGACAATGAGTTAGTTCTAGACACGCAAAATTATGAATTAAATTTTTATTAAACCTACAACTTGAAAGTTCTGATTTTATATCATATGTGAGTTTTTTGAAACAGCCGACCACCCATTTGGTGGTTATCTGAGAAAAATTAAAAACCGGTAGTTTTTTGGAACCCTAGCCTGTAAAGTAGTAGTTTTATGCTATTTACTCGAGGATCGGCTTGGAGGCCCCTTGGGGCTGCCGTCGGTGCGGGAGTCCCGCGCGGCCGTGCGGGCTGTGCGGTGGAGGCTCCGCTGAGCCATCGACGGGCAGGGAGACGATCTCCTGTTGAGGCGGCGGGGCTTGGTGCGGGCTGGTCTTCCGCATCGAGCCCTTCCTCATCTTTCTCTCGTTCGCTTGGCTCCTTCCCTCACAATTGGTGCCCGGGCGTCGCCATCGCCATGGATATGCTGCACAGCGCGGACGCCTGCCTCTCCCCCAGGAGGGCCATGTTGCCTCAGGTGCACCCGAGGGGAGGGGGAGGCGGGTGGAGTGCCCGCATCAGCGTGTCGTGAACCCCCTGCATGATGTTGAACACCTCAGGCAAAAGAAGATGATTGTGTTTCCGTGGTTAGGGCTGCTGTCGTCGTGCTTCATCAACGTCGTCATTGCAGGATTCATTTTGTACAAGTACGGTCTTGGGAGTAAGGAAGCAGAGATACCTCTTCAATCCCAAAATTTATGTTGTTTCGGGAATTACCATGACAAGCAAGCACTGAATCTTTCTTGGCTATCTATAAAATTTGTTGCGGCCGTACATGGCTTCTGAAGTGACGAGTAACAGTAATCATGTCAGGTTAATCCAAGCTCAATCCGTTGGTATGCCGCATGGCTGGATTGCTTGCTTTGCCATGTACTGGAGGCGCTCAATGAAATCCGTCAGTTTGCTCTTGGTCTTGGAGGATTACGGAAGAGGATATGTAGATCCTTCCAATCCCTAGCGATGTACTAGAAGTTATAAATGGTGGTGAGTATCAGGCATCATTTTTTTTCTGAATCTAGGAAACCAAATATATCCTCTTCTCCGGCCCAGTGATTCGTAGATGATAAAGTGTCAGAGCGAGGTGATTCTAGCATTTGCCTCTTTTGTGGAAACTTTTAGGGACTACGTATCATTCAACAAAGGCAGACTTTCTGATTGCTTCTGTGAATTTGTGTTTAACAAAACATTAGGTTTCTATATATATATATATATATATATATATATATATATATATATATATATATATATATATATATATATATATAGGTATGCTAAAGTAAGCCTGAGCGTAGAATTAGATTGCGTACGCTCCGGCCAGGCCGCGTGAGGCAAAAAGCAACTCCTCCCACGCTAGCACCCTCTGAGCGGTTTTATTTTGTACGTAAATTTCCTTTGATTGGTCGTAAAAGTGGAAACCAGCATTAGGGGTAGTAATCTGATTCCAGTTGATAGTAAAGTTATGCATTGTATGTAGTAACGATTAATTATAATAGTAATTGTATGTGACAGATGGCACAGATTCTTGTTACTAGAAATAGAGTCTTTTTCTACTTGTACTATACTGCTAAAATATATAGTGATGAATGATTTTACCATGAAATCTACCGTAACGGCTTACACGTCGTCCACACGCTTAACCAGGCCCAGGTTCCTCCTTTAGTAATGAGTTACGATTAGCCAATCCCTCCCACGCCTACAACCCGGACCAACCATTACCATCAAGTAATTGGCCCTGCTGGAAGTAGTAATGTATTATCATCACTATAATTACCATGAGCACACGTAGTAATGGATTACTACATATAGGCCTTATTTTACTAGGTTTACTCATTATGGTCGACTTCATCATTTTTGTGCATTAATGCGCGTAGTAAATAGTTACTACTCCCTCCGTCCCGTAATGTAAGATGTTTTTCGACACTAGTGTCGAAAAACGTCTTACATTACGAGACGGGGGAGTACATGTTAACGAGGTTTTACTATGATTAGGGCCATGCAGTAATCCATTACTACATATAGGCCTAGTTTTACTCGGCCTACTTATTACCAGTGCACGTAGTAATTCGTTACTACATGTTAGCAATACTTTACTACAATTAGGGCTCTAACATTGGATTACTCGTTGCATGGTAAAAATCTTTATCCATTACTATCTCTACTACTCCCGGTTACCGCCAATAAATAGTGCCAGTAGAATCAGGATACATCGAACCATGCATGGTAATAAAATTAAGTGCGTTACTTTTTGTTGCAAAGACCGTTACCCTAAACCAAATTAGCGGCGGGGAGCAGGTTCTCCGGGCGACCGTCCCGCCTAATTAGCATTGGCCGGAGCGCACGCTAAGCAAATATGCGCGCTCGCGCAGAATAGCGCAGCCGTATATATATATATATATATATATATATATATATATATATATATATATATATATATATATATATATATATATATATATATATATAGGAAAATGGGTCAGTACTCCTATGAGTACGTACTCCCTTGCTACGTGCGTGGCTGTGATCCATTCCCCCGCGCGCAGTGCTATAAGGTTGAAACAGTTAAACTCGTTTGCGGTTTATGTAAAAGGATAATCCGTGGGAAAAGTCCATCCAATCTTAGGTCGTTAGTGATCCTCTTTTTTGGGGGTTTGTTTATTCACCTCTTTCCACAGAGCACACACGACATGCCTTTCTTTCTCTACGCCCGCGGCCGTCTACGGCGGCGGCGATGGCGACATCAACAACTTGATCAGCACCTGGCCGCGGGGGCGCCAACTTACATGGACGGGCGCATGCATCCTGCCCCAAGCACCGAGTTTCTCCTAGTGACCTGGTCGAACTTGAAGCACCAACATCATCAGCAAGCAGCTGGCTATGGATTCCACCAATCACATGCTACGTACGTGCTAGGTACGTGATTGATTTGTCACATCACTATCTGCATGCATGCATAAATTTCTAGCGGCATCAGTTCTGTAGCAACTTTTTCTATTATGTAAGAGGTGGAAACCACTGCATATTAGGTATATAAGTCTATAAAATGGTTACGTGCTATTTTTCTACTTCTTTTCCTGATAATGGACTTGTAATTGTATGGTAGCAAATAATCGATATACGCATATCCTCTTTACTGAGCTTGTCAGAATAGAAATCCCTTCCATCATCTCGTTCGTGGATTTTAATAAAAGATCAAGTATATAGATATATTTGTGCATCAACCCTTTACTATTTTGATTAAGAAAATATAGCATACTGATTCTGATCTTGTACTCAGATTTATGGTTGCAGCCACCAGCCAATTGATTGAAGAAACAGAGAAGAAGCACCTTGTCTCACCCCAGTTACCATGGGTGCAAAGCATGTAGGATTCGTGTGACCCAGGATCGTCTATTTGGTGTCAAGTGGACCTTGATGGAAGACACTATCTTTTTTCTACTCCATAATTTTCTAGCTTTCAATCCTTCTTAGAGATGTAAGAGTAGTTGCATGTTGTGATCAAGATACAAATTTATTATAAGATACAACTTCTTGTACCTCCACTAGAGAAATATGTATATTTTTGTCCGCCACTTGACAAGTATATACTCCTTTCCCAAGAGGCAGTATAAACTCCTTTAAAATTTAACATATTTGCATTCTAGAATATATGATACAACTTCTTGCGCCTCTACCTGAAAAGTATGTATCTTGTTGTCCGCCGCTTGACAAGTATATACTCCCTTCCTAAGAGGCAGTATAAACTCCTTTAAAATCGTATGTATTTGCATTCTCAAAAATATTTGTTATATGATACAACTTCTTGCAGCTCTATCTCAAAAGTATGTATCCTGTTGACCGCCACTTGACAAGTATATACTTGCTTCCCAAGAGGCAGTATATACTCCTTCGATGATATTTGTACGTATTTACATTCTAAAATATATTTGTACATATTTCTTGATGAGGGAGGGACCTATTTTACTTTAGTTCTAATAAGTATATACTTCCAATCCAACAAAATATGAAATAAGTATACACTTCTTAAAAAAAGACAATAGTGTACGTATACCACCAGTGAACAATAAATTATCTGATATCCCGCTAAAGTATATACTGCTTTCCAATCTAATGATGTATATACTACTAATCATCCAATGAAGTATATAGTACTAATCATCCAATGAAGTATATACTATTTTTTAATAACCATATACTGTTTTTCTAACAAGGAGAGTATAAACTACTTCGTTTTAATCCAATGAAGTAGTATATACCATGTAGGAGTATCACCCCAATGGAGTGCATACTGCCTTTTGTATTTGGAGTACTTGTTTTTCAAACACGGATAACATATACTGCTAGCTTAACTATCATCCAACGAAGCAAGGTATATACGTCATTCAATGTAGTAGATACTCATTCTTGTGTTTGTTAGGTAGTTAAGTATTTAAATATTCATTTAGTTGGCCACGGTGCATGCAAAACGGCCATGCACCAGATTGCTCATTTTTTATAGGAGGTTGTTTCATAGCCAGTTAGCCACGGCCAGGAATATCCACTAGTCACACACACCCGATTAGACATATGAGTACATATTCTTGGGAGTATAAAAAAGGAGTCATATATATAGTGTTACTATTCATCACCCAGGGTGCAGAATAAGTTATTCGTCACCCGAGGTAATCTTACGATTGCTTCCTAAATAAATTATGTTTAGAATATAAATAGTTACATGCAAACTGATTCAATACGTAAAATTTGGTATAAAAACAAAAATATAGGTTATAAACCAGAAAAATCACATTTTATGTATGTTTTACACTATATTTTTACATTCATAATTTTACATAACACAAAATACTTTTTACGGCGAGTACATATTTTGTTACGTTCTTTTTTTATGTATGAAATAAGACAAAACTTACAAGACGTAAAAATACAGTGCATTGATGTCATTCTGGGTGAGGAATATTTATTCCTCATCCCCCCTCTATTTAACATCAATGCACCATAATTTTATGTTCCGTAAGTTTTTTGTCTTATTTTCAACGTAAAAAGAGACCGTAAGAAAATATATAATCGTCGTAAAAAATATTTTATGTTATGTAAAATTACAAACGTAAAAACATCGTGCAAAATATACATAAACTGTAATTTTTTATGATCTATATTTTTATTTTCTTACGCCAAATTTTATGTAGTGAATCAATAGGAATGTAAGTATTTGAACTCGAAATGTAATTTAATTATGAAATGATCGTAAGATTATATCGGGTGAAAAATAACTTATTCTGGGTGATGAATAGTATATATATATATATATATATATATATATATATATATATATATATATATATATATATATATATATATATATTCATCATCCACGGTGCAGAATAAATTATTCTTCACCCGAGGTAATCTTACGATCGCTTCCTAAATAAATTATGTTTACAATATAAATAGTTACATGCATATTGATTCAATATGTAAATTTTGGTATAAAAAATAGAAAAAAGGTTATAAGAGCAGAAAAAACACATTTTATATATGTTTTACACTATGTACTTACATTCATAATTTTACGTAACATAAAATATTTTTTACCGTGAGTATATATTTTCTTACGTTCTCTTTTTATGTATAAAATAAGACAAAATTTAAAAAACATAAAAATACGTTGCATTGATGTCAAAATAAAGAGGGGGTGAAGAATAATTATTTCTCAACCAGGGTGACGAATATCGCGAGAGATGCTCCGCACTATTTGTATATATATACAGACGGTCTATTCTGATAATATTATCAGAATAACTATTCTGATAACACTTCCGCACTGCATGCTCAACGCGAGGGCACTGCACTTTCTTTATCTAGAGCACTGCATTACAGAGACCAATGAACTTCGTGTCGTAAAAAACTGTACGCAGTGTTTTTTTGGTACTGTTTTTGCTCTAGTTTTTTAATCGTTTATCGGAACGAGACGTATAATATACCGTTGAAAATCTATGGATTAGGCGCAACTTCGCCATGTTGAACACTTTTCGAGATTCCTCACGGTTTAAGAGCAGTTTAGAAAATGGTGCGGCCCATGACGAGTGGCAGCGAGCGTTTTTTGCATTTTTTTTTCTAAACCGCTCGTCGGAATGAGGCAAATGATACACTGTTGGATAGATATCGTCGAGGCACATCTTTTTAATAACTATTGTTTTCTCTAATTCGTTATGATTTGAGAGCAGTTTCAAATTAACTAAATTGCGGAATTATGTTTTTGAATTTTTTTCAAATTTTTGGTACTATTTTCACTCCAGTTTTTGAACCGTTTGTCGAAACGAGGCGTGTGATACGCCGTTGGAAAGCTACGGACGAAGCGCAACTTTCATAGGTTGAAATGTTTTTGAGATTCCTTATGGTTTTTAGTTAATTTTGAAAAACATGTGGCGGACAACGTGTGGTAGCGGCCGTTTTTCACGAATTTTTTACAAAACACTGATCGGAATGATTCAAACGACACGCCGTTAGAAAAATATCGACGAGGCGTAAGTTTTTCATGTAGAACACTCTCTCTAATTCTTTACAGAAGAGGAGTTTTAAATTTACCGAAATGCGGACACTCTGTTTTTCGCGACACCCAAATTGACGTGCGTACTTCATCCGACTAAAAACCGCATTGCATCGGACGAAAAACCGCACTGACTCATACGGGTAAGAGAACTGCATGGTTTCTTTTTTTGTGGGACATAATTTTTTGAAGACGAGGAAGAAAACCGCATTGCTTTTAGACTGAAAACCGCACTGCATCAGACGGGCTAGCGGAATGCATGATTTCTTTTTTGTGGGATGTAAATTTTTGAAGACGAGGAAAAAACCCGCACTGATTTTAGATAGAAAACTGCACTTCTTCAAACTGAAAACCGCAATGCATCAGAAGGACAAGTGAACCCCATAACTTTTCTCTTTTTTCTAATTTTTTTGGGTTTATGTGAACCACATGGTCGAAGTTAGTGATCCGTGTGGCCGAGACCAAAGAGCTGCATTTTTTCGGTTGGTGAAAGTGAACCGCAGGGAAGCAACTAGTGGACTACATGTAAAACGAAACGAACTTCTGTGATGGTTTTTTTTATTGTTTCTACAAAGGGGATGTTTTTACAAGGGGAACCACAGGAGCGCACTGCAAAACATACATACCGCACTGCAAGCATTCAGAAAACAAGTGGAACGGCCACATGCAACAATACAAATTGTTTTCTAAAAAAACACATGACCGATCGGGTGTACTACATACATACACACACCATATTGCAAGTATATACAAAAGGAACTGCATGCACATGATGCTTTCTTTTTTCTCGCATATACAAAAATGAACCAACATATAGTACAAGTGAACCGCATCCAAAAAGAAAGAATGCCGCTCGTGGTTTTTATTAACATAAGTGAACCACCAAATTCTTGTCACAAACAAGAGCGAAACAACAAGCTTTTGCAGTTTTCTTTTTGGACTGAGGACAATATGAGCTGCACTGCACGCGGAAGCCTTAGGATCGCGAGACGCCATGTCTAGGAACTGCATCTGCACAAGTGTGATATGAGAGTGCCAGCCAGCCATCAAGATGAGCACGCACAACCTTTGGCCGTCGAGGTGCTCGGCCACTTCAAGATGAGCACGAGGGGTCTGGGGTGCAATGCACTGCACACCAGCTCCGTGAGCACTGCATGCCAGCACCGCGCGCACTGCACACCTGCACCGCAGCGAAGACCCAGGCGAAACTGCATTTTTTGTGCCCAAGCGAAATCTGAAAATGCCAAAAATTCACCTGAACTTCGTCAGTGCGTCAACCGCACCGCATCAGTCCACCATCCCACGAGCTGCAATGGTGAACCACTGGTCTCGTCGGCGATAGGCCATGCGCCCTGTGCAGCACCACCCGTGCCATCTGGCGGGGCCAGGGCTCTGGCGGCGGCGCGGCATGGCCGACAGCCCGGCTGGAAGGGTCCCCGGATCTCGTTGCCAGGGCTCACCACCGCGGAGAGTGGCCGACCAGCACCGGGTCGGGCTGAGCTGATCCCAGATGTGCGGTGGTGGCCTCAGGAGGGATGGCACGGTGATGATTTGTAGATGAGTGGCGCGGCGGGGGCCTGGGGTGGGGCGGCTCGGCGGGGGCCTCGGGCAGGGGTGGCGCGGCGGCGGCTTGCAGAGGGGCGAGGTGGCTCGTCGGTGAGTGGAGCGGGTAGAGATTGAGGTGGAGGGGACTGGGGTCGCCGGGTGCTGGCAGTACCTGGCGGTGGAGTACACGGGCACCTTTTTTGCCTGCTGGTACGCCATGGGAAGACAACAGCCGGAGGTCGAGGTGAGCTCGACGAAGGAGGAGGGGGCGGGGTTGCTGGCGATCTGCAGATTGGGGAGGAGAGAGCTGCGGGGTTTGCTGCGGCAAAATGCATCGTGTTGCAGGGCAGCTAAAGCAGAGGAGAGGGTGGTGGCACGGGAAGAAACTGTGCGAGCGCGAGCGGATCCCCTGACTGAGGGAGGGGCGGAGTGGGGTGGGCGGCGGCGCACAACAGGGTCCGGCGAGGAGATGGCGGAGGCCATGGCCGCCCAATCCTAAGGAGAGGAAGCCGTCGCAGCCACAACACAGGGAGAGCACCTCTGTCTGGCCGTCGGGGAGGCCGGGAGGCTCGGGCAAATGGGTCGTCGTCGGTGTACCTCGGCCTGGCCGTCGGATGGGTAGATGGGCCAGGGGGAGACGAGCAGAAGTGGAACCAGATCCCGCCGGATCCGGTTGTTGCCTGACGAGGGCGTGGCCGGGGTTGCAGGCCTTCGGGAGATAGGTGGTTGGGCAGGGGCGCGGCCTGGAGTTGTTGGCCGGCCCTGAGTCCCAGCCCGTGAGGAGAGGATGGGCGGCGCGGGAGGGGCCGTGGCCGCCATGGATCCGGCGTAGGGGAGAGTTGGGCGGCACGGGAGGGGCGGTGGTGGTGCGAGGTGGGCTGGGGCGCGTTCGCTGGCGGCGGGGTTGCTCTGGCGGGGCTCCGACGCGCGAAGGTAGTTGGTCGAGAGAGGTGGGGATCGTGCCGGGCATGAGCAGCGGGGAAGAAGGTGGGAGGGATTGGGGAATGCGCGTGGGGACAAGGAGGATAGGTGGGTTGCATTTTTTTCTTTCCCCACCCGGTGCATGCGGTTCAGTAGCATCAGCGTGTTGGTTCGGTTCGGGCGCGGGGTGTTATCAGAATAAAGCTCGGTGTTATTAGAATAAGGTCTTAAGGGTGTTATTAAAATAGACCCATTCTATATATATAATGATACTATTCATCACCCAGGGTGCAGAATAAGTTATTATTACATTCATAATACATAAACACTATTCTGATCACGGGATCAGAATAATATTCTGATCATAACCTGAACTACATGAGTAACGCGCGTGGACTTCCCTCTGTACGAACCCGACCTTCGGGCTATCTTCGCAACCGTGGCTTCCCCCGCGAATTATTCTATTTAGTCGTGTTCTATATGATGTTAGTGTAATCTAGAAACGTTTTTAGCAACTAAATACCGGTTTTAAATAGGGATCTCGCTCGTTGGCGGACTTTGCTCTCGGGTCGTGATGAAATTGCGTTTTTTTCAATTTTACTGCCTGAGTTGTTTGACCTGAACTTCTCCGAGTGTTAGGTTGAACTTCCGGCAACATTGCCCAAATGGGGCTTGCTATATACCGTTGGAAAGCTATGGACATCAGTATCCATGACCCAAGTTAAATTTTTGGCAAAATGTAAGCGGTTTAAGAGCAGTTTTGAAAACCGTTTTTTCCTCATACAAAAAATGTGAAATCGTATTTTCGATCGCATTTCTAAACCGTTTGTCAGAATGCGACAAACAATATGGCGTTGAAAAGTTGCTGCAAAACCGCTCCTTCCACATTTTGAAAGGTTTCTCTAATTCCCTATGGATAAAGAGTAATTTGGAAAATCGTAGAATTTCGCAAACAAAACACCCGAGTTCGTATTTTCGATGCCATTTCTAAACGGCTAATCCAATTGAGGCATATAATATGGCGTTGGAAAGCTTATGAAAATGCGCTACTTTTTCATGTTAAAAGTTTTTTTATTTTCAACGGTTTAAGAGTAATTTAGAAAACGATACAAGTTCCACCGAGTTCGTATTTTCGAGCTAATGTTTTAACCGTACGTCCGAATGCAGCAAATGATATGGCATTGGATAGCTTGAGAAAATGCGAAACTTTTTTCTATATATTGTTTCTGCCAATTCCTTACGGTTTTAAGTCAATTTTGAAAATGGCTGAAAAGGTATTTTCCCCGTAATTTCTACAAACTTTATCGGAATGAGGCAAATAATATACCGCTGAAAAGCTACGGAAAATGTGAAACTTTTCCATGTTGATGGTTTTCTCTCATTCCTAGCCATTTTCATGTAATTTCGAAAACGGCGAGATCATTCGTTCTGCCTTTATCGCGAAACAGATTCTTTGAAAATGCACCGCGTGAAGAACCTGAACTTCTCGGCGCGTGTACCTGAACTTCACTCTGTTTTTCACGTGACTTTTTTGCTCGTAGCTCTCCATCCACTTCTCGTAGCTCTCCATCCACTCACCGGAATTGAGCAAGTGATATACCGGTTGTAAAATGTTGTAAGCACACAACTTTTCCGTGTTGATCATTTTTTCATACTCGCGACAATTTGAAAAGTTTTTCATCTCAAATTCATTCACTATAGTAGTCGAACTTCGTGCTGTTTTCACGTTGAACTTCTGTGATGTATTTTCGTTTGTAATTTTCTCATCCATTTCGTCAGTGTTACACAAATGATATTGTTTTGGTACAACCCTCTCTCACAATATTTCTTTTATCTTTCTCCGACCGAGGACTTGAACTTACAACAACAACAAAATTGGACCTTGACTTTTAATTCATTTTTATCGTATTAAACACACACTAGGTAATACATGAACTATTTCCGTAACTGGACTTCTTTGTGGATTCATAGAATTATTTTTAATGCAAAAAAACAATTTCTTTTTTGTTTGTTCGAACATGGAAATATAAGGTGAACCTCTCTCGCAAGAATTTTTGAACTTCCCCGAACAGAGCACTTAAACTTCTTTCAAAAAACCTTTTAAGCTTTTATTTTTCTATACTTTTATTTCTCACCTGAAATGCATTCCTTGTAGTACTTTAACTTCTCGTTGTTTTCACTATGAACTTCTGTCGCATTTTTGTGTATACGTTAAATTACACGCAATTGAAGGTCGGACGTCATTTTTGCCATTTGAAAACATGTAATTGGAGGTCGGACGCCCCGCAATATAAATTTTGAACCGTGCACGGAGGTGCACATGAACTTCTTGCAAGAAATCTGAGTTTTTTATATACTTCGAACTTCTCTGTTATTTTGAATTGAACTTCTTATTCTTAAAAAAATGTTTTCAAATAAGCATCAAACATTTTTTTAAAGATTGAACCTCACACATTTATTTTTCCTAGAAATGAAATGAATTTGAGTTTTCTGTAAACATCAAAGTACTCCTTTTATTTTAATTTGAACTTTTTTAATTTTATTCTTTAGTAACGAAGAGAAACCTGTCTTTTTTATAAATATTGAACTTCTCTATCTTTATAATTTGGACTTCTTGGTTTATTTGAAATACTTTCTTTTTCCATTTGGACATCTGAATACACGGTGAATCTCTTTCAGAAGAATTTTTTAACTTTCTCGGGACGAGCACTTGAAATTCTAGCAACAAAACTTTTAGACTTTACCTTTTTATTGTATTTTTCTCATACGAAACACATATCATGCAGTACGTGAACTTCCGACAGTTATCACTTTGGACTTCTCTTTGTTTCTCTTTAGTAATGGAAAAAATCTGAGTTTTTATAGACATCGATCCACTCTAACTTTTTACAAAACAAAATTATAGTTTTTTCCACTTTCTATGATTTGTTTTTTTGTCTCGCAACATTTTTAGACATTTTTTTGTTGTCAGTGAAATGGCCTAGACGGTTCTTTTTTCATTGGTGAATTTCTTTAGTATATGGTACATGTGAACTTATGAATTTCTAAAACATGAACTTCGCATTTATATCTAAAACATGAATTTCTAAAACATAACGGTTAAGCTTTTGTTTCGAACAACATCAACATTTTGTTTTAACCGTTCTTCAGAATAAGAATATTTATACACCTTTGAAAAGTTGTTTAAAATTGTTTCAAATTGGTAATGGACTGATAGAATTATTTTAATTCACAAAAACAACATTTTTATGCGTTTTTGCATATGTAAATACATGATGAGCCTCTCTCACAAGTATTTTTGAACTTCCTCAAGTCAAGCACTTGAACTTCTAGCAACAAATTTTTTTAGACTTTGCTTTTTTATTTTTATTTTCTCATATGAAACACACACCATGTAGTACGTGAACTTCAGTCTGTTATCATTTAAACATGTAAATCCTAGGTTTTAATATACTCTTAACTTCTATGTTATTTTTAATTTGAACTTCACCTTTGTTTGATTTTCTATTATCGGTTGGAATCTAAGTTTTTAGTAAACATTGAATCGGCCCATTAATTTAATTTCAACTTATAGATCTGTTTTAGAAATTGGGAAATCCAATTTTATAATTTCGTCTTTGAACATTTTTATTTTTATTTGACCTTCCATTTTTGTGGATATTTTGATGGTGTGTTCCTTGGGGGGGGGGGGCTTCTTGCAATGAACAATTTTAGGTTTTACCTTTTCGTCATCCGAACTTTTGTGTTGGCACGCACCTACACGCACACACACTCACATGGTTTTAACACACATCTAACCATCAAGATGTTCTAAAATTTGAACTTCTGAGTTTTTTCTTTTATTAACGAGAAAATTCTGATTTTTTATAGGCATTGAACTTCACCATTTTTAAAATTTGAACTTCTTAGTTTTTGGTTAGTAATATATATATAGTGTTACTATTCATCACCCAAGGTGCAGAATAGGTTATTCTTCACCCGAGGTAATCTTATGATCATTTCATAATTAAATTACGTTTCGAATTCAAATAGTTACATTCCTATTGATTCACTACGTAAAATTTGACATAAGAAAAAATAAATATATAGGTCATAAGACAAGAAAATTTGCAGTTTATGTGTATTTTAGAGTATGTTTTTACATTTGTAATTTTACATAACATAAAATAATTTTTACGGCGATTATATATTTTCTTACGGTCCCTTTTTGCGTCGGAAATAAGACAAAACTTACGGAACGTAAAATTAGATGCATTGATGGTAAAATAGAGGGGGTGAAGAATAACTATTCCTCACCCAGGGTGACGAATAGCGCGACCCTATATATATATATATATATATATATATATATATATATATATATATATATATATATATATATATTATAAACATCGAACCACTCCATTACTTTTAATTTGAACTTCTATTTTTTGAAAATGGGGAAAATTATTCATATATTATTATTTTTGAAATGCTTTTTTAAGTTGATTTTTTGAACTTCTTCCTCCATTATTATTTTTGAGCTTCTACATTTGTATTTTTTTGAACTTCTCGTTTTTTTTATAATTGAACTTCTTGGTTTTTGAAATAAACAACGAACTTATACGTTAGTTAAATTTCAATCTATAGGTTATTTTTGAAAACGGGGAAAACCCATTTGGGAAAGAGGGTCACACGAGCATCTTAATCATGTGGGGGTATGCAATGACCGGTATGAACGCGTGCTCACTAGTGATACTTTCTTCCTTTTGTTCTCGTTTGAACTTCGTCTTTTTTAATGATGAACTTCTCGTGTAATTTTTACATGTTCTTTTTCATGTGTTTTGAAGTGAGAGACTAAATGAAATCTGATTGTTGATCTCCCTGAAGTTTTTGATTTGTTTGAATGTTATTTTTCTTTTGTTGTCAAGTATTTCGTGTTTTGAACGTTAACCATTCTTGTTTTTTGACTCGTCGAACCTCTTGTGTGTTTTGTTAACTCTTTTTTTCCTTTTTTGTTGAACCTTTTTTCAAGAATACCTGTTGTTTGTCCAAATGGACCCCTCATCTTTTTTAAAGGATTTTTTATGCTCTTAACACTCTATGTGTTTTTTTATAAATGAGCACCTCGATAATAATGTCTTCTACATTTTTACACAAACTTTTTCCTAGTACACATGTATGACCTTCTCCCATATATTTATTTTAACTTTTTACAAAAATAGAAAGAGTGACGCAAAATAGGACGAGTGATGCTGGCGGTTCTACACCACTATGTAATGAAGTTTTTTCATCCCGAAGGGGAGGAGGGTGCAGCAGAAGGAAGAAGGTCAACAGCCGGGCAGAGAGGTCATCTTTTGGTCTAAGAAAACTTATGTACATATCAACCAAGGTCCAAAAGAATTTTTTAGGTACATACCATATGATAAACAACACAATACTGTTTTTGATATAGAGAAGGTTCATTCACATATATGCATGAGCAAAGTATCAATTCCAAATCTGATAGACAAATGATCCATCCACAACAAAGCCGTGTAAAATTTATATATACCAAATCTTCCTGAAGTGAAATACTTGTTGAACTTGGACCCTGAGATCACCGAGGTGCCAATTAGGTGTGATCTGTGAGAACAACAATTACTTCATGAGCCTCTCAATGAAAAAACAATTACTTGATGAGTATGGAGTATTGAACGAAGCAGCAGTATATGCCAAATTCAAGGCCGTCTTCTAGGCGATGATTTGTAGGCCCCATCTGATCAGTCCTCTTGTGAACTGAAGGTTTATGGCTTCTGGAGTGAAACTGCATATGGGTTCGAGTGCATTAGGAACTGTGATTTTGAAGTGACGCTGTTTTGTGGCTGAAGAAAGTTTAAAAAAACTCACTTTCCCATGAAGCCCAGTGTGAAACCTGCAATAATAATGAAGGTACCAAACGCCATGAAAGGGATGTACAGATCTGGCGCATTTATGTCGTACATCGGAGGTTTGTAGGACAGCCGGCCACCCACAAGCTAACTTATCCGAGTCCAGTGCCCCTGAAAAGGCATTGCAACTATTTCATTTCAGTACACCAGATATATAGATAGAAGAACCAAAAACATATCCATTGCAGCTGGGAAATATGATATACCGTGTGAAGGAACGGAAACAATATGACTTTCAACTTGTTCCTGACATACTGATCATTCACATGGAAGTAGTACTATGGGTTGGAGAAGTATCTACTGATCTGCAAGAGTACAACCAATAAATATTTTAGAGAGGATATGTGAGCGTTTTGAAACAAATATGTGAGTGATTTGAAACACCAAGGGGGGATCAAGGTTCTTTGGAGGCTCCTTACATTGCTGTGCATGAATTCTGAACTGGAGCCGGGGAACTTCTCCCCATATACTCCTAACCCAGTTTTAATCAGGCCAGAGCTAGCACCATACAATGGATTGTCATAGGGACCAGGCTGAGGGTTTGGTGGGGGTATCTACATCCCAGGAGGATGAGGATTTCTGTAGTTATCATACATGGCTGCAAAGAAAAAGCGGAGTTAAAATAAATGCAATGCCAATTGATAAATGGATACTGACATGCATGGTGGTTGTAGAAAATTAAATGAAGTACAATGTCAACACAACATTATTTACATGGCTGCAAAGATGAAGCAGCAGTCTTGCCAAACTCAGACCAATTTCCAGAACCAAATACCTGTGTGAGTGTGTTTCAGCACATTTTTGCCTTGCCTAACCTGCAGTAGCATAACATGGCAAGCATCAGTGACCATCTCTATGAATAAATTGGGTGCATAACGATGGACAGACTGAAATCAAAAGTATGAGCCTGGAAGGACATGGGCCTCGTCTGGGCGCTGCAGTAGTGGGAACCGGGTGGCTGAGGTGACGAACGTCTCGGGGCTGTGTAGTTGAACGGCCGGAGGTGGCAGGGGTGAACGTGTTGACTGCTGCGGCGGTGGGGCCTCACTGGGAGGAGGCTGTGTGGTGGCAAGGGGAGCCTCGCCGCCGCCAAGAACAAACAGAGCGACACATGATGGACCTCCGCCGTGACGGATCCTGCCGCCAGCCTTCTTCCGTGTCACCGTGACGGACCTCTGTCGTGGAACCGTGCTCCGCCCTCCCCCACCCCCTGTCTCCACCACTACAGTAGATATCTCCGACCTCCCATCAATGTCGCAGCGGCGGTTGGACGTGGGGTTGGTTGCGGCAGTTGAAGAAGAAGCACGAAGGAGAGGTCAGCTGCAGCGGCAGGAGCCGGTGGAGAGGGCCCTGACTGCAGCAGCAGGATCCGGCGACTGGGGCCGTGGCCGGTGACCGCGCGGGTGGGATTGGAGCACCCCGTGGCCGCAACCGTGCCAGCGAGGCGGCGGCTCCGGTGCCCGGGAGCGCGGGAGAGGAGGCGGTTTCTCCGGCGGCCGGTGGGCATGCGGGCGCGGTGGTGGCTCTGGTTGCTTGGTGGGGGTGGGGAGGAAGTTCGTGGCGTGGGGATGAAACCGGTCGAAGGGGTCTGATGGGCCGGCCAGGTTTCCCTTTTTGCGTTTTTGGAAGTTCGAGAACACCTCATCGGGCTTTATATAGACGCGTCATGATCCAAATAGTTATTCTAATCTTAAAATTAGAATAGTATATATATATATATATATATATATATATATATATATATATATATATATATATATATATATATATAAATGATGACCCAAGATGAATTAAGTAGGCTGCTCGAAATATTTGCGGTGGCCTAGGCCACCATGTTTGAGTAACAGTTGTATGGTGGTGCAAGGATAGAAACCTTGAGCCCATCATCACAACTCCATCATAGTACCATGGCACATAGTGATGACATAATGACTTTGAGAGTGTTTGGTTCATTTATGCATCATATAGGGTGAGAGAACTCATGAGTTGAATGTCTCCCCCTAAATACATGCCTACATCAAGACAAGACATAAAGTGAATGCATGCATGGATACAAGATTTCACATAATGTTGTCAAGCTCCAAGATACCAAGTTCATGCCTAAGTTGACAAAACCTTGCTTCATCCAATGGTTTGGTGAAAATATCGGCAAGTTGCATATCTATACCAACATGAGCAATATCAATGTCACCCTTTTGCACATGGTCTCTCATGAAGTGATACTTAATATCGATGTGCTTGGTGCGAGGATGATCAATAGGATTTTCAACAATCTTGATGGCACTTTCATTATCACATAGAAGAGGCACATGTCTATAGGTGATACCATAATCCTTCAAAGTTTGCCTCATCCATAGTAATTGAGTTGCACAACTTGCGGTTGCAATGTATTCAGCTTTGGCGGTGGAGAGGGAGGCACAATTTTGCTTCTTCGAGGACCAACTTGCCAAGGAGCGTCCAAGAAATTGACATGCACTGGAGGTAGACTTCTTTCCCACTTTGTCTCCGGCCCAATCCACATCCGTGTACCAAATGAGATCAAACTTGGCACCCTTGGGGTATCATAGACCCAACTTTGGGGTGTGAACAAGGTATTCAAGAATATGCTTAACCGCCTTATGATGAATTTTCCTAGGGGAAGCTTGAAATCTTGCACATATGCCTACACTTAACATGATGTATGGTCTAGATGCACAAAGATAAAGCAATGAACCAATCATATAGCGGTAAAGAGATGGGTCAACAGGAATACCGTTGCTGTCTTCAGTGAGAACATTTTTTGTTGGCATGAGTGTATTACATGAGCTTGCATTTGTCATGTCAAACTTCTCTATAATGTCCTTGAGGTGTTTTGTTTGAGAAAATTCCTTCTTGAAATTGCTGAATTTGAAATCCAAGAAAGAACTTCAAGTCCGCATTGAGTGACATCTCAAAGGTCTTGGTCATGGAGGCCGCAAACTTCTTGCACAAATGAATGTTAGGAGAACCAAAAATGATGTCATCTACGTAGATTTGGCATAAGATCAAATCACCATTTTCCCTCTTAGTAAAAAGAGTGGGATCGATCACCCCTCTCACAAAACCACCATCGAGTAAAAACTTCTTAAGATGATCATACCAAGAACAAGGTGCTTGTTTCAGGCCATAAAAAGCCTTGTGAAGTTTATACACATGGTCTTTGTGATCAGGATCAACGAACCCAGGTGGTTGTGATACATATACTTCTTCTTGTAGAGGATTGCTAAGGAAAGCACTCTTCACATCCATTTGATGTAACGTAAAGCCATTGAAAGCATCATAGGCAAGTAAGATGCGAATAGATTCAAGACGGGCATCAGGAGCAAAAGTCTCATCAAAGTCCAAACCTTCAACTTGTGAGTACCCTTGTGCCACTAACCTTGCCTTGTTGCGGATGCTTACGCCATTCTCATATTGCTTGTTCTTGAAAATTCATTTTGTTCCAATGACATTGTGTTCCTTAGTTGGTGATAGAGGCAAAGGTGTCCCGTCTTTCGATGAGATGATGGATATCGCTTTGGTGGAAGTCGACTTTGACGATCCGACTACGAACGTGCGAGGACGTCGCGCCTTAGCAATCGCTAAACCAACTCCGAGAGGTTATTGACCACGCCGGAGCACGATCAACCTGACCACGAGGGTCTGTTTCCTGCGAGCAAACGAAGAACAAGCAAGAAACTAAGATTGCAATCTGGATATTGCGAATATAAGATGAAAGCTTTATTGATCAAGGTGGGGTTCTGTGACGCCTTTGTCTGGTCGTTGAACACAAACGAAGTACGCGAAGTTGCAGCTATGGCGAACTTTTAATCTAAACAAAACCCAAAGTCTAAACGATGCCCTAAGGGCTGTATATATGGAGGAAGAGGGGGGAATTTCGTGGCCCTTGGTGGAGGGGTCCGAAATCAACCCTATCTCTTGTTTCCCCACACATACGGACTCTAAAAATAGCCTATACTTATGTATTTCGAAATTACATGGGCCTGGCCCAATAATAAGGTGACGCAGCACCTAAAATAGCCTCGGGACGAAATTTATGAAGTGGCATCTTGTATATTTCGTCCATGGCTTCATGCACCCATTATGGTGGCTTCAAAGTCCTGAAATCATCACTTGTAACTCCGTTCTTGTTCCCCTTGCGCATGGCATCATCTCCATGCTTGTTCTTGCTCCAATGTTCATCCTTCTCCAAGCTAGGCCCTTCATTTGTAAGCAAAACAAATGTATCCAATTTAGGCAGCATCATATTCTCATGAACATTAGAATCATTACCAAGAAACGAAAGTACCTGATAATTTAATTGGCGTGCGCGAGCTCTAGTAATTGGTCCCGTATATGTAGCAGTAGGGGCTGTGGGTGTAACAATGGTATTGATGTCCTCATCATCCTCCCCTTCTTGAAATAAAGTCGTCCTCGACGGAAACTCATCTTCCTCACCCAAATAAGGCTTCAAATCTGCAATGTTAAAAGTGGGACTAACCCCAAAATCTGCAGGCAGCTCAAGTTTATATGCATTATCATTTATTTTCTCTAACACCTTAAAGGGACCATCAGCACGTGGCATTAGCTTTGATTTGCGCAAATCAGGAAATCTATCCTTACGCAAATGTAACCAAACAAGATCTCCAGGTGCAAACACAACATGTTTTCTACCCTTATCTCCAGCAAGTTTATATTTAGCATTCATACGCTCAATGTTTTCCTTAGTTAACTCATGCATTTTTAAAATCAATTCAGCACGTTGTTTAGCATCAAAATTAACCTTCTCCGAAGATGGAAGAGGCAACAAATCAATAGGTGCACGAGGTAGGAAACCATACACAACTTCAAAAGGGCACATCTTAGTAGTAGAATGCAATGAACGATTATAAGCAAATTCAATATGAGGCAAGCATTCCTCCCACATTTTCTTATTATTCTTCAAAACAGCCCTAAGCATAGTAGACAACGTTCTATTGACTACTTCAGTTTGTCCATCAGTTTGGGGGTGACAAGTAGTACTAAAAAGCAGTTTAGTCCCCAACTTAGCCCATAAACATCTCCAAAAGTGGCTAAGAAATTTAGTATCACGATCTGAAACAATAGTATTTGGCACACCATGCAAGCGAATAATTTCACGAAAGAACAAATCAGCAACATTAACAGCATCATCGCTTTTATGACATGGTATAAAGTGTGCCATTTTCGAGAATCTATCCACGACAACAAATATGCTATCCCTCCCCTTCTTTGTTCGAGGTAAACCTAAAACAAAGTCCATAGATATATCCTCCCAAGGAACACTAGGTACAGGCAAAGGCATATATAAACCATGAGGATTGAGTCGTGACTTAGCTTTTTGACATGTAGTGCATCGAGCAATAAAACGCTCAACATCCCGTCTCATCTTTGGCCAAAAGAAATGTGTAGCAAGTACGTCCTCCGTCTTCTTCACGCCAAAGTGTCCCATTAATCCTCCTCCATGCGCCTCCTGCAACAACAAAAGACGAACGGAGCTAGCTGGAATGCATAGCTTGTTAGCACGAAACACAAATCCATCGTTAACGACGAACTTGTTCCACATTCTTCCGTCTTTACAATTCTGCATTACATCTTTAAAATCAGCATCATGCACATATTGATCTTTGATGGTCTCCAAACCAAATATTTTGAAGTCAAGTTGTGAAAGCATAGTATAGCGGCGAGACAATGCATCAGCAATAACATTTTCTTTTCCCTTCTTGTGTTTAATGACATAAGGAAAAGTCTCAATGAATTCAACCCATTTAGCATGTCTACGATTCAGTTTAGCTTGACTTTTAATATGTTTCAAAGATTCATGATCAGAATGTATAACAAATTCTTTGGGCCATAAATAATGTTGCCATGTTTCTAAAGTCCGAACAAGAGCATATAATTCTTTATCATAAGTAGAATAATTCAGACTAGGCCCACTCAATTTTTCAGAAAAGTATGCAACAGGTTTGCCATCTTGTAATAACACACCTCCTAATCCAATTCCACTAGCATCACATTCAAGCTCAAAAGTCTTATTAAAATCAGGAAGTTGGAGTAAAGGAGCATGTGTCAACTTATCTTTCAATACCGTGAAGGCTTCTTCCTGTGCGGTACCCCAAAGAAAAGGCACATCTTTCTTTGTAAGCTCATTGAGAGGTGCAGCAATGGTGCTGAAATCTCTCACAAAACGCCTATAGAATCCAGCGAGGCCAAGAAAACTCCTCACTTGTGTGACCGTTTTGGGCTGCGGCCAACTCTCAATAGCTTCAATCTTGGCTTTATCAACTTCAATTCCCTGTGGAGTAACAACATAGCCAAGAAAAGATACTCGGTCGGTGCAAAAGGTGCACTTCCCAAGGTTACCAAACAAACGTGCATCACGTAGAGCAATAAAAACAGCACGTAAATGTTCCAAATGTTCTTCCAAAGATCTGCTATAAATCAATATGTCATCAAAGTAAACTACCACAAATCGTCCAATGAAAGCACGTAAAACTTCGTTCATTAATCTCATGAAAGTACTAGGTGCATTAGTTAACCCAAAAGGCATGACTAACCACTCATATAATCCAAACTTAGTTTTAAATGCTGTTTTCCATTCATCTCCCAATTTCATACGAATTTGATGGTAGCCACTACGCAAATCAACTTTGGAGAATATTGTAGAGCCACTCAATTCATCAAGCATATCATCTAGCCTAGGAATAGGATGACGATAACGAATAGTAATATTATTAATGCCTCTACAATCAACACACATACGTGATGTACCATCCTTTTTCGGCACTAGAATAATAGGAACAGCACAAGGACTAAGGGATTCGCGTATATAACCTTTGTCGAGAAGCTCTTGTACTTGACGCATAATCTCCTTCGTCTCCTCTGGATTGGTACGGTATGGTGCACGGTTTGGCAGTGAAGCACCGGGAATTAAGTCAATCTGATGCTCAATCCCTCGAATAGGCGGTAATCCCGGTGGCACGTCTTGTGGAAAAACGTCAGCGAACTCCTGCAAAATGTTAGTGACAGCAGGAGGCAAAGAGGAAGGCACGTCCTCGAATGAAAATAATGCCTCTTTGCACACAAAAGCATAGCAAACAGATTTGCTGAAATCTAGCTCATCAATATCAGATTTGGTGGCAAATAAACATGCACTTTTCAATTTAATTTCAGAAGCAACACTAGATGGTTTATTATTAGGCTTCATTTGTTGCTCAAATTCTTTTGCCACAATCTGATTTTCACTCTTATTCTTCTCCTGTTGTGCTTTATTAGCTCTATTAATATCATCTTTCAAAATGGAATCAGGAGTCATAGGAAGCAAAGTAATATTTTTATCCTTATGAACAAGAGTATAGTGATTGTTTCTACCATGGTGTACAGAATTTTTATCAAATTGCCATGGTCTACCAAGTAATAAGGAACATGCTTGCATAGGTACCACATCACAATCAACATAATCAGCATATGTAGAGATACTAAAATGCACACGAACAGTACGTGTTACCTTAACCTTGCCGCTGTTGTTGAACCATTGGATGTAGTAAGGATGTGGATGTGGTCTTGTGGTGAGAGAAAGCTTCTCCACCATCTCCATGCTAGCCAAGTTGTTGCAGCTCCCTCCGTCTATTATGACGCGCACAGAACGTTCCTTCACAACTCCCTTGGTATGGAACAAATTGTGCCTCTGATTTTGCTCAGCTTGTGTGACCTGCACACTCAAAACACGTTGAGCAACTAAACATTCATACCTGTCAGCGTCTTCAGGAGCCATGTATTGCGTCTCATGATCAGAATCATCTCCACCATGTTCTTCACGTGTAATAAGAGCCAATGTCTCCTCATCATAGTCACTAGCGGACTCATATCCACCATCCGCGGTAGCAATCATCACACGCGGAGATTTGCATTCCCTCGCATAATGACCTCCTCCCTTACAACGACGACAAATAATATCACTTGTGTGCCCTGTTGATGCCATGGAAGAAGAAGAACGCTGTGCAGGCCCCGCAGGTGCGCTCTTGGCAGATAATGGTGGTTGTGCCTGTTTTCTTGTATCACGGCTGGAGGTGGCACCGGATGGAGGTGCTGGTGCAGTTGAAGTAGAAGATGCACGTGGTGTCCATGATGAAGGTCGGCCTGCAGAAAAGTTAGTTCGCCCCAATGCTTGTCGATCCTGCACTTCACGTTCAGCTTTACAAGCAAGATGGAATAAACGAGTGATATTAGTATACTCCTTATAGTCTAGAATGGTCTGAATCTCTCTATTTAATCCACCCAGAAAACGTGCAAGCATAGCTTCATTCTCCTCAACAATACCACATCTAATCATGCCAGTTTGTAATTCCTGATAATATTCTTCTACAGAATTTTTCCCTTGTCTTAAACGCTGCAATTTTTGAAGCAATTCACGTTGATAATATGGTGGAACCCAACGCGTACGCATAGCAGTTTTCAAAGCAGCCCAAGTAGTTGGAATAGGATATAATCTACAATGTTCAGACCACCATACACATGCAAAACTAGTGAAAGCACAAACAGCAGCAGCAACTCGTCTCTCCTCAGGATATTGTAAACATGTAAATCGTTGTTCAGTTTCTAACTCCCAAGTAAGATATATATCAGGAACATATCTACCCTCAAATGGTGGAATATTCAATTTCAGTTTAGGAATATGGACATCATCTCGTACCTGAGGTGGTGGTGCAGGCCTACCATTACGAATATATACCTGAGGTCGACCTGCTGGTGGTGGTGCTGGTGGCTGCTCGTAGATCTGATTTTGATCAACCTCATCCTCATAATCGCCCGCATACTCATCATCCTCCTGGGTACCAGCAGCAGCAGTAGCAGGAGCCAAAGAAGCACCAACAGCAGTAGCAGCGGCACCAGAATTTTGTCCTGGCTCAATAGGAACACGCTGTGCTCGTCCATACTGATTCGGAAGGGGGCGTAGTTGTTGTTGTTGCAGAGGTGCGACAGGTGCAGCCGGTGGTGGAAGACGCGCAAGCAGTTCATTAAATCTGTTATCGAGCTTTGTTTCGAACGTCTTCTCAAGGCCAGTGATCTTCTCCATGGCCTCTTCAAAATTGTTCAGCACATCTTGTACCTGTTCAGTCATCATTTGCTGAAACTTATCATGAAGCTCCTTGTTCGATAAGTTCTCCCAGTCAATCTCGTCGGCTTGTGATCCTGGCATGGTTAGCAGCAATAGAAACACACAAGAATATGATCCTACAGACTACTAAGAAGTGGTGGTGGTGTATCACAAATCCGTCAAGCAAATCTCAAATTCTTACCAGTTCTTACCCAGCAGCAGGCGGTGATCGGCAACCGTTGTAGTCAAAAAACTCTCAAAGCTTGGATAGAGCGATTACCAGGGAGAGTCAAACACACGACGTAGATGTATGTGGAGCTGGGAAGGCTTATAGTATGGTAGCAAAAAGGGTCAGCAATAATCAATTCAGAGATGCAAAGTTGAATAAACGCTCAACGACGGTACTGTGCTGGTCCTAGGCTAGACTGTGCTAGAGACGCGAGCCTAGAACACCAACAAAATCACGGCGCGGCACGTAAACAAGGGAAAAGCACACTCTGAAAAAAAATTCGCTCTTTTTTTTTGCGCTGCTTTTTTTTGCGAAAAATCACTATAATGGCGAGTGTCTCAAAACTCTTCCTAGGTCAAACTGACAGGATGGGCACGAAAATTTTTTTTTCGACAAATTTTTTTTTTTCGACTGCCCGGACCCAAAAACTGGAAACGGGTCAAAAAAACTTCCTATAATGGCACCTGTCTCAAAACACTCAGAACACCTAAAAATAGGATAGCCAGAAAATTTTTCGAAAAATGTGTTTTCGAAAAATTTTGGGCCTAAACGGAGCGTGGCTACCCGACTCTTTTTTTTTTCTCCGAAACCTACTCCGGCAAGGAATCACAAATCGGAAACTAGATGGATCTCGAAAACAAACCTAATAAGCAAAGAACTCGGATTGGTGGTGGATATATGGTGGTGGTATATGGCAGCGGTGGTGGTAGCGGTGGTAGTATATGGATATGGATCGGTGGTGGTATATGGACACGGATTGGTGGTGGTATATGGATACGGATTCGGTGCGGTGGTGGTAGATGGCAGGGGCGATGATGATGGTGCGGCGGCGGCGTGACAACTTATGACCAGAACTCGAAACTCTAAAAGACTAGACTCTAAGACCAGCAACTAGACCGACGATGCAACCGCAAATTCAACAAAGCAAAACCCTAAAAAGATTATGCAAAGGCTCAGATTGGTTCGGATATGATGAACTAACCCTAATTTTTTTGTGGCTTTTTCGTGGACTGTAGGTATGAAGAACAGACTCGATCTAAACTACGAAAAACTGTAAAATCTCACCGAGCAACCTGGAAATCTGATACCACTTGATAGAGGCAAAGGTGTCCCGTCTTTCGATGAGATGATGGATATCGCTTTGGTGGAAGTCGACTTTGACGATCCGACTACGAACGTGCGAGGACGTCGCGCCTTAGCAATCGCTAAACCAACTCCGAGAGGTTATTGACCACGCCGGAGCACGATCAACCTGACCACGAGGGTCTGTTTCCTGCGAGCAAACGAAGAACAAGCAAGAAACTAAGATTGCAATCTGGATATTGCGAATATAAGATGAAAGCTTTATTGATCAAGGTGGGGTTCTGTGACGCCTTTGTCTGGTCGTTGAACACAAACGAAGTACGCGAAGTTGCAGCTATGGCGAACTTTTAATCTAAACAAAACCCAAAGTCTAAACGATGCCCTAAGGGCTGTATATATGGAGGAAGAGGGGGGAATCTCGTGGCCCTTGGTGGAGGGGTCCGAAATCAACCCTATCTCTTGTTTCCCCACACATACGGACTCTAAAAATAGCCTATACTTATGTATTTCGAAATTACATGGGCCTGGCCCAATAATAAGGTGACGCAGCACCTAAAATAGCCTCGGGACGAAATTTATGAAGTGGCATCTTGTATATTTCGTCCATGGCTTCATGCACCCATTATGGTGGCTTCAAAGTCCTGAAATCATCACTTAACTCCGTTCTTGTTCCCCTTGCGCATGGCATCATCTCCATGCTTGTTCTTGCTCCAATGTTCATCCTTCTCCAAGCTAGGCCCTTCATTTGTAAGCAAAACAAATGTATCCAATTTAGGCAGCATCATATTCTCATGAACATTAGAATCATTACCAAGAAACGAAAGTACCTGATAATTTAATTGGCGTGCGCGAGCTCTAGTAATTGGTCCCGTATATGTAGCAGTAGGGGCTGTGGGTGTAACAATGGTATTGATGTCCTCATCAGTTGGTCTCTTGACTAATTACCACACTTTGTTGCATTCAAAATTGTTCAACTCTTCTTGCATAGCAACGAGCCAATCATTGTCCATCAATGCATCTTGTACCTTGAGTGGCTCAACACTAGAGACAAATGAAAAGTGATCACAAAAAATTGTCAATTGTTTATGAGTGACTCTACCTTTCGAAATTCCATTAAGAATTTGATCAACATCAACACGACCGGCCACACGTGGCATGATGGAGGTTAAGGTTTCACGAGGTTCAACTTCATTTCCATCATCCACATCCTCAACATATGGATCATTAATGTGTGGTGCAATATCTTCTTATTCATGTTGCATTTGTTGAGTTTCATCATCAATGATTACACTCTCTTGTTCTTGCTCTTGGTGATGATCTTGTTCTTGAATGTGATCATGGTGAGGGACTTGCTCTGTGACGCCCCCGATTCAATCGTACACTAATCATACACGCAAACGTGTACGATCAAGATCAGGGACTCACGGGAAGATATCACAACACAACTCTACAAATAAAATAAGTCATACAAGCATCATATTACAAGCCAGGGGCCTCGAGGGCTCGAATACAAGAGCTCGATCATAGACAAGTCAGCGGAAGCAACAATATCTGAGTACAGACATAAGTTAAACAAGTTTGCCTTAAGAAGGCTAGCACAAACTGGGATACAGATCGAAAGAGTCGCAGGCCTCCTGTCTGGGATCCTCCTAAACTACTCCTGGTCGTCGTCAGCGGGCTGCACGTAGTAGTAGGAACCTCCCGAGTAGTAGTAGTAGTAGTCGACGATGGTGGCGTCTGGCTCCTGGGCTCCAACGTCTGGTCGCAGCAATCGGGTATAGAGAGGGGGGAAAGAGGGAGCAAAGCAACCGTGAGTACTCATCCAAAGTACTCGCAAGCAAGGAGCTACACTACATATGTATGGATTGGTATCAAATGGAATAAGGGTATCATATGTGGACTGAACTGCAGAATGCCGGAATAAGAGGGGATAGCTAGTCCTATCAAAGACTACGCTTCTGGTAACCTCCATCTTGCAGCAGGAGAAGAGATTAGATGGTAAGTTCACCAAGTAGCATCGCATAGCATAATCCTAACCGATGATCCTCCCTTCGTCGCCCTGTGAGAGAGCGATCACCGGTTGTATCTGGCACTTGGAAGGGTGTGTTTTATTAAGTATCCAGTTCTACTTGTCATAAGGTCAAGGTACAACTCCGGGTCGTCCTTTTACCAAGGGACACGACTATTCGAATAGATCAACTTCCCTGCAGGGGTGCACCACATTTCCCAACACGCTCGATCCCCTTTGTCCGGACACACTTTCCTGGGTCATGCCTGGCCTCGGAAGATCAACACGTCGCAGCCCTACCTAGGCACAACAGAGAGGTCAGCACGCTGGTCTAAATCCTATGGCGTAGGGGTCTGGGCCCATCGCCCTTTGCACACCTGCACGTTATGAACGCGGCCGGAAGCAAAACTAGCCCCCTTAATACAAGAGCAGGCTTACGGTCCAATCCGGCGCGCGCAGCTCAGTCGCTGACGTCACGAAGGCTTCGACTGATACCACGACGTCGAGTGCCCATAACTGTCCCCGCGTAGATGGTTAGTGCGTATAGGCCAGTGGCCAGACTCAGATCAAATACCAAGATCTCGTTAAACGTGTGATCTTGAAATAACCGCGAACGCCGACCAGGGCCAGGCCCACCTCTCTCTTAGATGGTCTCAACCTGCCCTGTCGCTTCGCCACAAAGATCCACACACAGGGCTGTCGGGAAAGTATGTCCTTCCAGCCCCCAATTCGTGAATCAACCGTGGGTACTCCTCGAGCCAACCCGACTTTAGTCATCACATGTATCATATATAAAGTATATAGTGTATACCCGTGATCACCTCCCGAGTGATCACGACACGGTAGTATATCATGGCAGACGAACAAGAATGTAGGGCCACTGATGATAAACTAGCATCCTATACTAAGCATTAGGATTGCAGGTAAGGGTAACAATAGTAGTAGAAAGGACATGCTATGCATCAGGATAGGATAACGGAAAGTAGTAACATGTTACACTACTCTAATGCAAAAAGTAGAGAGTAGAGTAGGCGATATCTGGTGATCATGGGGGGGCTTGTCTGGTTGCTCTGGCAAGAGAGAGGGGTCGTCAACACCGTAGTCGTACTGGGTAGCAGCGGCGTCGGTCTCGGTGTCTAGCGAGAGAAGAGGGGGGAAGAAACAGTGAATACAATGCAAACAGATGCATAACGATGCATGACAAAGCAAAGCGTGATGCTAGGCGTGCCCTAACGTGGTATGAGGTGATACCGGTGAAGGGGGGGAAACAATCGGGAAAGAATCCCCGGTGTTTCGCGTTTTTGGGCAGAGGAGCCGGAGGGGGAAAGTTGCGAGTTCGATAGGTTAGGGATGCGTGGCGGACGAACGGGCTGCGTATCCGGGTTCGTCTCGCCGTTCCGAGCAACTTTCATGTTGAAAATAATTTAATCCGAGTTACAGATTAAAAGATATGATTTTCTAAAGATTTTATTAATTTCTGGAATTTAATTAATTATTTAAATTAATTCAAAATTGGATTTATGACATCAACATGATGTCATGCTGACGTCAGCAGTCAACAGGGGTTGACTGGTCAAATTGACCAGTGGGTCCCACCGGTGAGTGACACATTTTAATGAAACAAATTAATTAACCTAATTAGTATTAATTAGGGGGGTGGGCCCCACTGTCATACTGTGTTAGTTAATTAACAATAGTTAATTAGGTTAATTAGTCATTAGATTAATTAATCTTAATTAGTTAATTAAATCAGAATTAATTAAGTTAATTAATTAATTATTTTTATTATTTATTATTTTATTTTATTTTTATTATATTTTTTAAATCCCTTTTTTTAACAGAAACGTTCTGGGCGCGCCCCACATGTCTGTGGCCCCAAGGGGGCTCTTAGCGGGCGCTGGCGCTAGCGGTTATGGGCGAGCGCCCGAACAAGGGGCGAACCGAGCCGCGATGGGGGGGGGGGCACTGGCGCCGGCGGCCAGGGCGGGGATCACCGGCCGGCCGTCTTCGGCGAAGGAAGCCGACGCAGGAGGGGGCGCTGGAGGCAGCAGCAGGCGCGCAGCGGCCTCGCGCGAGGCGGCAGAGGCGAGCGGGCGCGGCAGCAGCACAGCAGCGGCAGCAGGGGCGGAGGGAGAGCAGCGGTGGCCGGAGCGCGTGGGCGAGCGCGTGGGACTGCGCGGGCACGCGCGGGACGTGGGCGAGCGGGGCCGCGGCTGTGGCCGCGGCAGAGAGGGGCGAGGCAGGGCACATGCGGCGCACGGCGAGGCCAGCGCCGTCGCGGGCGAGGGAGAGAGAGGAGGGGCGTGGGGGCGCGGCCGTCGACGTGGTGAGCGCGCGGGCGGGGCTGCCGGTGAGGACGGCAAGTGGTGCGTGCGGGCGGGCGCGGTCGTCAGGCGCAGGGCGGCGCGAGGCGGGGCGCGGCGCGGCGGTTGTCGAGACCAGGAGCAGGGGGCCGCGGCGTGGAGGGGTGCCGATGCGGTGCGGGCGCGCAGAGGCGGCCACGACGTGCGCGGCGGCAGCGTGCGGGCGTCTGGGCAGGGAGAGGAAGAGGGGGGCGCGTGCTCACATCGAGGAGCAGGGACGGGGCAGCGAGAGTCGTGGGGGAGGACGGGGACGTCGTCGGCGTCGAGGAGGCAGGCCGGTGGGGGAGCTCCGGCGTGGCGACGTCCAACGGCGAGGAGGGGGCGACGGCGTTCGGTGGCGAGGCCGATGCGTGCGTGTGTGCCCCGATACGATCCGGATCGAGGGAGGGAAGAGTGGGGGCGCGAGTGGGGGGGAGTGGTGGTGGCTAAGGTTTAACCGGGGGAGTGGGGGGATAAGTGAGTGGGGGGGTTCGACCGGCTCGGACTGTGGTTTGGCCCAGTAGGGTTGTGGCCTGCTGGGCAGGAGCCCAGTGGGGTTTTTTCTCTTATTTTTGTTTTTTGTAATTTCTTTCTTTTATTTATTTTCCTTTTCTGTTTTATTTAGTTTAGGGCATTTAGGTATTTTGTAAAATTGTGTCCTCTACACCATAATTACCTATGCGACTTTTGGCACTGTCCGAACATTTTTGTTTCAATTTTTAAAAACTTTTGTTGTTTGCGATTTTTTTAATTGATTTTTGAATCGGTTTGAACTAGCGAAAGTTTAGCAACAGTAATCAAAGATGACATGGCATCATTAGGAGAGTTTTACTGTAGCCTAATTACCCGGGCGTTACAAATCTCCTCCACTACAAGAAATCTCGTCCCGAAATTTAGGAGGTAGAAGGAAACAGTACGGGGTATTCATCACGTAGGCTATCCTCGCGTTCCTGATACGTCTCCAACGTATATAATTTTTGATTGCTCCATGCTATATTATCTACTGTTTTGGACTATATTGGGCTTTATTTTCCATTTTTATATTATTTTTGTGACTAACCTATTAACCGGAGGCCCAGCCCAGAATTGTTGTTTTTTTGTCTATTTCAGTGTTTCAAAGAAACGGAATATCAAACGGAGTCCAAACGGAATAAAACTTTCGGGAACGTGATTTTCTCACCGAACGTGATCCAGGAGACTTGGACCCTGCTCCAAGGAACAAAAGAGGCGGTCACGAGGGTGGGGGCGCCCCCCCCCCCTAGGGCGCGCCCCCCTGCCTCGTGGGCCCCTCGGAGCTCCACCGACGTACTCCTTCCTCCTATATATACCTACGTACCCCCAAACGATCAGAGCAGGAGCCAAAAACCTAATTCCACCTCTGCAACTTTCTGTATCCATGAGATCCCATCTTGGGGCCTATTTCGGAGCTCCGCCGGAAGAGGGCCGTCATCACGGAGGGCTTCTACATCATCATAGCCTCTCCGATGAAGTGTGAGTAGTTTACCTCAGACCTTTGAGTCCATAGTTAGTAGCTAGATGGCTTCTTCTCTCTCTTTGAATCTCAATACAAAGTTCTCCCCCTCTCTCGTGGAGATCTATTCGATGTAATCTTCTTTTTGCGGTGTGTTTGTTGAGACCAATGAATTGTGGGTTTATGTTCAAGTCTATCTATGAATAATATTTGAATCTTCTCTGAATTCTTTTATGTATGATTGGTTATCTTTGCAAGTCTCTTCGAATTATCCGTTTGGTTTGGCCGACTAGATTGGTAGTTCTTGCCATGGGAGAAGTGCTTAGCTTTGGGTTCGATCTTGCGGTGTCCTTTCCTAGTGACAGAAGGGGGAAGGGGCAGCAAGGCACGTATTGCATTGTTGCCATCGAGGATAACAAGATGGGGTTTATTTCATACCGCATGAATTTATCTCTCTACATCATGTCATCTTGCTTAAGGTGTTACTCTGTTTTTAACTTAATACTCTAGATGCATGCTGGATAGCGGTCGATGAGTGGAGTAATAGTAGTAGATGCAGAATCGTTTCGGTCTACTTATCACGGACGTGATGCCTATATACATGATCATACCTAGATATTCTCATAACTATGCTCAATTCTGTCAATTGCTCAATAGTAATTTGTTCACCCACCGTAGAATACTTATGCTCTTGAGAGAATCCACTAGTGAAACCTATGACCCCCGGGTCTATTCTCATCATATTAATCTCCATCACTTTAATCTTGCTTTGTTTTTTTACTTTGCCTTTATTTTTTACTTTGCATCTTTATACCAAAAATACCAAAATATTATATCTATCAGATCTCACTCTCGTAAGTGACCGTGAAGGGATTGACAACCCCTAATCGCGTTGGTTGCGAGTAGCTATCGTTTTGTGCAGGTACGAGGGACTTGAGCGGTAGCCTCCTACTGGATTGATACCTTGGTTCTCAAAAACTGAGGGAAATACTTACGCTACTCTGCTGCATAATCCTTTCCTCTTCGGGGAAATCCAACACAAGCTCAAGAGGTAGCAAGAATAATTTCGGGCGCCGTTGCCGGGGAGTCTACGCAAAAATTCAACATACCAAGTACCCATCACAATCCCTATCTCTCGCATTACATTATTTGCCATTTGCCTCTCGTTTTCCTCTCCCCCACTTCACCCTTGCCATTTTATTCGCCCTCTCTCTCTCTCTATCCTCCCTCTCTTTCTCTGTTTGCCTCTTTTCCCTCGTCATGTCAGAACCAAAAAGAGTTGGGGGTTCTCTTCCAAGTTCTAGTGCTTTAGACAATCCTGTTATCTTATCTAAACTCATGAATCGGAATGCTATAGAACAACTTGCCGCAGTTATCAATGAGAACCTTAGTAATTTTGATGAAGATGATTCTGGAATTTTTTGCTATTTACTTGATGAATCCTTGAAAGATGCTTGGGATAGGCTGTTAAGGATCTGGGCTAGCTATGTACCCCAATATCAAATTGAGGTTTACTTAAAAAGCTTTTATGTTGGGCTACCCGCTTCGTTCAAACAAATTTTAGATTCTATTTTCGAGGGGGGTTTTCTTGAAGGGGACCCTATATATACCTATGAGAAGATGAAAACTATATTTGGGCACCCCATTAATGAGAAAACTGAAATCACATCTCTCTTGCTTTCTTACCAAAACGAATCTATTAAAGAGATAAAGGCTAGCTTAGATACAAACTTCTGTAACATACTTAATCTTTCTTCTACCATTAATGGCCATGTGCTTTATCAAAATAGAAAGATTAATTCTATAGATAGCAACCTTGCTCTTTCCTTTTCTACTACCAAAGATGGCAATACCTAGATCTATCCTCGCTCTTATGCCTAGCTAGGGGCGTTAAACGATAGCGCTTGTTGGGAGGCAACCCAATTTTATTTTTATTCCTTGCTTTTTGCTCCTGTTTAGTAATAAATAAATTATCTAGCCTCTGTTTTGGTTGTGTTTTTTGTGTTTAATTAGTGTTTGTGCCAAGTAGAACCATTGGGAAGACTTGGGGAAAGTCTTGTTGAACTTGCTGTAAAAAACAGAAACTTTAGCGCTCACGAGAACTGCTGTCATTTTTGTTTGGAGAGTGATATTTAGTTAATTATTTTTGAAGATGATTAATAGATAAATTCCTCATGTCCAACAATTTATTTTAGAATTTTTGGGGTTCCAGATCTTTCGCTAGCTATAGATTACTACAGACTGTTCTGTTTTTGACAGATTCTGTTTTTCGTGTGTTGTTTGCTTATTTCGATGAATCTATGGTTAGTAAAATAGTTTATAATCCATAGAGAAGTTGGAATACAGTAGGTTTAACACCAATATAAATAAAGAATTAGTTAATTACAGTACCTTGAAGTGGTCTTTTGTTTTCTTTCGCTAACGGAGCTCACAAGTTTTCTACTTTAAGTTTTGTGTTGTGAAGTTTTCAAGTTTTGGGTGAATTCTTGTGATGGATTATGGAACAAGGAGTGGCAAGAGACTAAGCTTGGGGATGCCCATGGCACCCCAACATAATCCAAGGACACCAAAAAGTCAAAGCTTGGGGATGCCCCAGAAGGCATCCCCTCTTTCGTCCACTTCCATCGGTAATTTACTTGGAGCTATATTTTTATTCACCAACATGATATGTGTTTTGCTTGGAGCGTCTTGTATTATTTGTGTCTTTGGTTGTTAGTATACCACAATCATCCTTGCTGCACACACCTTTTGAGAGAGCCATACATGAATTAGAATTTGATAGAAAACTCTATGTGCTTCACTTATATCTTTTGAGCTAAGTAGTTTTGCTCTATGTGCTTCACTTATATCTTTTGAGCGTTATAATTTTGCTCCATGTGCTTCACTTAGATCTTTTAGAGCACGGTGGTTGATTTGTTTTAAAGAAACTATTGATCTCTCATGCTTCACTTAAATTATTTTGAGAGTCTTAATAGCATGGTAATTTGCTTAATAATAACATGCTTGGTATTCAAGATTTGTGAAACTTTCTTTTGAGTGTGTTGAATACTAAGAAAAGTTGGATGCTTGATAATTGTTTTGAGATATGGAGGTAGTAATATCAAAGTCATGCTAGTAGATTAATTGTGAATTTGAGAAGTGCTTGAGTTAAAGTTTGCAAGTCCCGTAGCATGCACATATGGTAAACGTTATGGAACAAATTTGAAACATGAGGTGTTATTTGATTGTCCTCCTTATGAGTGGCGGTCGGGGATGAGCGATGGTCTTTTCCTACCAATCTATCCCCCTAGGAGCATGCGCGTAGTACCGAGATTTTTGATGACTTGTAGATTTTTGCAATAAGTATATGAGTTCTTTATGACTAATGTTGAGTCCATGGATTATGCGCACTCTCACCCTTCCATCCTTGCTAGCCTCTTCGGTACCGTGCATTGCCCTTTCTCACATCGAGAGTTGGTGCAAACTTCGCCGGTGCATCCAAACCCCGTGATATGATACGCTCTGTCACACATAAACCTCCTTATATCTTCCTCAAAACAGTCACCATACCTACCTATTATGGCATTTCCATAGCCATTCCTAGATATATTGCCATGCAACTTTCCACTATTCTGTTTATCATGACGCATCATCATTGTCATATTGCTTTGCATGATCATGTAGTTGACATCGTATTTGTGGCAAAGCCACCGTTCATAATTCTTCATACATGTCGCTCTTGATTCATCGCAATCCCGGTACACCGCCGGAGGCATTCATATAGAGTCATCTTTGTTCTAGTATTGAGTTGTAATCATTGAGTTGTAAATAAATAAAAGTGTGATGATCATCATTAATAGAGAATTGTCCCAAATAAAAAAATAGAAAGGCCAAATAAAAAAAGAAGGCCCAAAAAAAGAAAATAAATAAAAAGGGTCAATGCTACTATCCTTTTTCCACACTTGTGCTTCAAAGTAGCACCATGTTCTTCATATAGCGAGTCTCATATATTGTGCTTCAAAGTAGCACCATGTTTTTCATATAGAGAGTCTCATATGTTATCACTTTCATATACTAGTGGGAATTTTCATTATAGAACTTGGCTTGTATATTCCAACAATGGGCCTCCTCAAGTTCCCTAGGTCTTCATGAGCAAGCAAGTTGGATGCACACCCACTAGTTTCTTTTGTTGAGCTTTCATACATTTATAGCTCTAGTGCATCCGTTGCATGGCAATCCCTACTCCTTGCATTAACATCAATCGGTGGGCATCTCCCTAGCCCATTGATTAGTCTTGTTAATGTGAGACTTTCTCCTTTTTGTCTTCTCCACATAACCCCCATCATTATTCTATTCCACCCATAGTGCTATATCCATGGCTCACGTTCATGGATTGCGTGAAAGTTTATGAGTTTGAAATTATTAAGGTATGAAACAATTGCTTGGCTTGTCATCGGGGTTGTGCATGATGAGAGCATTCTTGTGTGACGAAAATGGAGCATGACTAAACTATATGATTTTGTAGGGATGAACTTTCTTTGGGCATATTACTTTAAGAAAACATAATTGCTTTGTTGGTTTGCTTGAAGTATTATTATTCTCTATGTCAATATGAACTTTTGTCTTGAATCTTCCTAATCTGAATATTCATACCACAATTAAGAATATTTGCATTGAAATTATGCCAAGTAGCACTCCGCATCAAAAATTCTCTTTTTATCATTTACCTACTCGAGGACGAGCATGAATTAAGCTTGGGGATGCCTGATACGTCTCCAACGTATCTATAATTTTTGATTGCTCCATGCTATATTATCTACTATTTTGGACTATATTGGGCTTTATTTTCCACTTTTATATTATTTTTGGGACTAACCTATTAACCGGAGGCCCAGCCCAGAATTGTTGTTTTTTGCCTATTTCAGTGTTTCAAAGAAACGGAATATCAAACGGAGTCCAAACGGAATAAAACCTTCGGGAACGTGATTTTCTCACCGAACATGATCCAGGAGACTTGGACCCTGCTCCAAGGAACAAAAGAGGCGGTCACGAGGGTGGGGGCGCCCCCCTGCCTCGTGGGCCCCTCGGAGTTCCACCGACGTACTCCTTCCTCCTATATATACCTACGTACCCCCAAACGATCAGAACAGGAGCCAAAAACCTAATTCCACCGCCGCAACTTTCTGTATCCACGAGATCCCATCTTGGGGCCTGTTCCGGAGCTCCGCCGGAAGAGGGTCGTCATCATGGAGGGCTTCTACATCATCATAGCATCTCCGATGAAGTGTGAGTAGTTTACCTCAGACCTTCGGGTCCATAGTTAGTAGCTAGATGGCTTCTTCTCTCTCTTTGAATCTCAATACAAAGTCCCCCCCTCTCTCGTGGAGATCTATTCGATGTAATCTTCTTTTTGCGGTGTGTTTGTTGAGATCGATGAATTGTGGGTTTATGTTCAAGTCTATCTATGGATAATATTTGAATCTTCTCTGAATTCTTTTATGTATGATTGGTTATCTTTGCAAGTCTCTTCAAATTATCCATTTGGTTTGGCCGACTAGATTGGTAGTTCTTGCCATGGGAGAAGTGCTTAGCTTTGGGTTCGATCTTGCGGTGTCCTTTCCTAGTGACAGAAGGGGCAGCAAGGCACGTATTGCATCGTTGCCATCGAGGATAACAAGATGGGGTTTATTTCATATTGCATGAATTTATCTATGTACATCATGTCATCTTGCTTAAGGCGTTACTCTATTTTTAACTTAATACTCTAGATGCATGTTGGATAGCGGTCGATGAGTGGAGTAATAGTAGTAGATGCAGAATCGTTTCGGTCTACTTGTCACGGACGTGATGCCTATATACATGATCATGCCTAGATATTCTCATAACTATGCTCAATTCTGTCAATTGCTCAACAGTAATTTGTTCACCCATCGTAGAATACTTATGCTCTTGAGAGAAGCCACTAGTGAAACCTATGGCCCCCGGGTCTATTCTCATCATATTAATCTCCATCACTTTAATCTTGCTTTGCTTTTTTGCTTTGCCTTTACTTTTTACTTTGCATCTTTATACCAAAAATACCAAAAATATTATATCTATCAGATCTCACTCTCGTAAGTGACCGTGAAGGGATTGACAACCCCTAATCGCGTTGGTTGCGAGTAGCTATTGTTTTGTGCAGGTACGAGGGACTTGAGCGTAGCCTCCTACTGGATTGCTACCTTGGTTCTCAAAAACTGAGGGAAATACTTACGCTACTCTCCTGCATCATCCTTTCCTCTTCGGGGAAATCCAACACAAGCTCAAGACGTAGCAGTTCCCAAGTGGCTTCATCTTCAGAATGGTGCGACCACTGGACTTTGAGGAACTTGATCGCCTTCTGACGGGTGTAGCGTTCAGCTTGGTTGAGAATGCGGACCAGATGCTCTTTATAGGAGAGGTCATGTTGCAATTCGAGCACTTCATGATCCACTTCTCGGATTGGGTCCTTGAAGCAGCGTCAGAGTTGTGACACGTGGAACACATCGTGAACCTGAGAAAGGTTCGGCAGAAGCTCCAGTTGATAAGCCACTTTTTCACGCCTTTCCAGAATAGTGAATGGCCCAATATAGCGAGGAGCTAGCTTGCCCTTGATCCCGAAGCGGTGAGCACCCTTCATTGGTGTAACTCGAAGATAAGCCTTTTCGCCAGGTTGATAGACCATGTCTTGGTGATGACGGTCATACTGACTTTTCTGACGTGACTGAGCAGTCTTGAGATTCTCGCGAATAATGCGAACTTGTTCTTCGGCCTGTTGGATAATATCCGGACCGAAGAGTGGACGTTCCCCAGTTTCTGACCAGTTCAGAGGGGTTCGACACTTTCGTCCATATAGTACTTCGAAGGGGGACATCTTCAGACTAGCTTGATAGCTATTATTATAAGAGAACTCGGCATATGGAAGAGATTCCTCCCATTTCTTGCTGAAGGAAATTACACAAGCTCGAAGCATGTCTTCAAGAACTTGGTTGACACGTTCAACCTAACCTTGCGACTGAGGATGAAACGCAGTACTGAATGACAGATGAGTTCCCATAGCTTCTTGGAAACTTGCCCAGAATCTTGAAGTGAATAAGCTGCCATGGTCTGAACTGATAACCAGTGGAATACCGTGAAGTGAAACAATTCTGGACATGTAGAGAGTTGCAAGCTGGCTAGCAGTGATTGATTCTTTGACCGCTAGAAAATGTGCAACTTTAGAAAGCCGGTCAATGACGACAAGAATAGCATCATTACCTTTCTGCGATTTGGGAAATCCAGTGACGAAGTCCATTTCAACATGGTCCCATTTCCATGCAGGAATAGAGATAGGTTGCAGTGTTCCAGCAGGCCTTTGATGCTCAGCTTTGATACGACGGCAAACGTCACACTCAACAACATAACGAGCAATGTCCTACTTCATATTAGACCACCAGAATCTTTGACGAATATCCTGGTACATCTTTGTACTACCAGGATGGATGGACAGAGGCATATCATGAGCTTCTTTCATAACCCTTTTAGTCCTATCCAGGTTTTTCTTCGAACATGGTACCACTAGGCGGCCTTTGAAGTACAAGGCGCCATCATCGGCGATAGTGAAGAATGAGGGCTTTCCTTCTGCTAGATGGCGTTTAATCTTATGGACTTCAAAGTCATAACCTTGAATAGTCTTTATACCAGCTACGAGATCTGGGACGACAGCCAGGGTATTTAGAGAACCCTTAGTAACAGCATGAAGATTCATCTTTTGGAACTCTGGGGGAGGGGGAGCGAGTGCTCCAGGAGGAACAATATGAAGGTTCAGCTTTCTAAATTCTTCGACAAGCGAGGGCTGAACTTTGTGAACCTGGAGGTGGTTGCAGTAAGACTTGCGGCTCAAGACGTGAGATGACATGCCCAAGATAGGTTACTTCGGGGAGCCAGAATTCACACTTGGAATACTTAGCATACAGTTGATGCTCTCGAAGCTTTTCCAGCACAAGACGAAGATGTTCATCATGTTCTTCTTTGTTCTTGGAAAATACCAGGATATCATCCAGATAAACCATGACGAACTTGTTGAGGTAATCCATGAATATATAGTTCATCAGACGAGAGAAGGTGGCGGGAGCATTCCTTAAGCCGAATGACATGATGGTGTACTCGTAAGACCCATACCGAGTCACGAAGGCGGTCTTTGGGATATCCTCTTCACGAACACGGATCTGGTGGTAACCCAACCTCAAGTCGAGTTTGGAGAACACTGATGAGCCAGCCAGTTGATCATAAAGATCATCGATCCGAGGAAGAGGATATTTATTCTGAATGGTAGCTTGGTTTATAGGACGGTAGTCTTGGACTAATCGGTTTGTCCCATCCTTCTTCATAACAAAGAGAGAAGGTGCTCCCCAAGGAGAGCAACTTGGGCGAATGAAACCTTTGACAAGAGATTTGTCGATTTCCTCCTTAAGCTCAATGAGTTCATGCGGCAGCATCTTGTAGGGTCGTTTAGCTATAGGGGTGGTGTCGGGTTTCAAGTCGATGATGAATTCGACAGCCCTAGCAGGGGGAATCCCTGGAAGTTCTTCTGGGAAGACATCTTGGAATTCACGAACGACGGGAATGTTTTCAATGCCCTCGAGTGGTGCGGCGTTCAACGCATTCAAGGCATAAAGCCGTGCCTCGGTGTTCTGAACTAGATGAGCTTGGTAAGCAATTATTTCATCAGATGGGTGTATCAGATGGACGACCTTAGTGGCGCAAACTATAGAAGCAGTATGCGCTTTCAACCAATCCATTCCCATAATGAGGTCGATGCTACAGGACTTCAGTATGATGGGAGAGGCAAGGAATTCCAGTCCTTCAATTTCAACGGGAACGTTGTGACTAACCATAGAGGTTTGACACTGGCCCGCAGGAGTGTGTACCACAATCGCAGTGTTCATCTCTTCGTATTTAATGCCATGCATGAATGCAAACTCAGCTGATATGAATGAATGTGATGCTCCTGTATCAAATAAAACAGATGCTAGTACTGAATTTACGAGGAGTGTACCCATCACGGTAGCAGGCTGGTCTAGAACTTCATTGAGATCAACGTGGTTGGCATGAACATGACCATAAGACTTGGCATTGTTGTTGCGAGGCTAGTTGCTTCCACGGCCAGCTGTGGGAAGGGCCAGTTGATTCTGATTCTGATTGCAGTCCCTGGCACGGTGACCTGGCTGACCGCACTTGTAGTAGAGACCATTATTGGGAGTGGGAACAGGAGCTTGGGTGGTGGAGCTGGAAGGCTTGGCTGCCTAGTTGGTGGGGGAGGCAGACGTGGTGCAGCATAGGACTGCCTTGGAGCAGGTGCAGTTGGCTGGTACATGCTGTTGGGAATCCATATCCTACGCTTCTGCGAGGACGGGCCCGAAGATGAGCCCGTGTCACGGTTGCGCCTGTGAGAGCTCTGGTGTTCCTGCAGACCAGTTTCGACATTGATGGCCTTGTTCACCAGGGTGGCGAAATCAGCAAAGTCATGCACTAGAAGTGCGAGCTTGATGTCAGCTTGAAGGCCATCACGGAACTTCTCCTGTCTCCGTGCATCAGTTGCAATGTCCTCTTTAGCATAGCGGGACAAGTCTAGAAACTCCCGCTGATAGGCTTCAACAGTTTTGTTGCCTTGGGTGAGGTTGCGGAACTCATGCTTCTTACGGTCCATGACTCCCTGAGGAATGAAGCGAGCATAGAAAGTAGCTTGGAAGTCTGGCCAGGTGATGATTGTTCCAACCGGTAGAGTACGCCTGTGGCTGTCCCACCATTGAGAAGCGGGTCCTTTCAGGAAGAAGGAAGCAAAGGTGACATAGCTGGCAGGGGCTACATCAGCAGACTCCATCTCATAGGTGATGTCACGGAGCCAGTCATCAGCATCTAGAGGCTGAGTTGAGCTGCGGTACACAGTTGGGTTGAGACGCATGAAATCCTGCAGAGTCACTTGGGTTGGCTGTTGGTTCATATTGGGGCGAGGAAACTGAGCCATAATATTCTCCATAAACTAGCGATTCAGCTCAAACTGTTGCATCATCCCAGCCATGTACTCAGGCGGGGGTGGGGGAGGGTTACCACGACCATGACCACCTAGTCTAACCATCCTGCTAATATATAACAGGGGTAGTTCAGCATTGAGAATTTGCAAGGGTAAAAATCATTCATGATGAAACATGCATAATGAAAGGAACACAATAGATACTGCATAGTAGTTGGCATATCTTACAAAAGTGATCATGCATAAAGTTCGGCACACAGAGTTCAGTACACAACTAAGAACATCATAGGCAGCACGCAGGCTCGCGGCGAATGCATCTAGCACTAACAAGCAAGCCTACATCAGTCCCAGGAGAAACTGTGGAGGTAGGTGTAGCCTAACAGCTGGTAGTGAGGCGAAGGGAAGACCTCCACGCGAGTAGCCTGGGGTCCGCGGATACTCTGGTGCGGAACCCGATGCGCAGGTGGCAGGAGAGGACCAAGTGCGGGAGAGTAGCCTCTCACATCTGGCCAGCCGACACCATGGGGCATCACGGTCCTGGAAGGGTAGATCGTAGAATGCGACAGATCACCAGATCGGACAGAAGGGTGCAATAGTGTCAGAGCACGGTACAGGTGCTGACGGGTGGTGTACAACTCGTGGCGAAGAGCTCGGTTAGCTCTATCTAGCCCATAAGCATGCAGAACCAGGTTCTGATAGTAGAAGGGCTCTCGGGTGACAGAGGAGTAGGCAGCAGCGTAGTATCCCTCCACACCAACATCGGATGCGATAGCAATGTGCCTGAAGGGGGAGGTGTCCAACTCCTGATACTCTCCGCGAAGACGTGTCAGAGCAGCATAAGCAGCATCGTGGACCGCCATGTCAATAGTCACTCCAACACCATGAGCAGTGTGCGGCACGGTAGTGGAGTCATACTCCCGAGAGTAGAGGTGGACGATGGCACGGTACTGCTCCTGGTTGAAGTCCTGGTACTCCTCATAGACGGTGTACTCAGGGTGCCAGCGATAACCCACACGGTGTACAGCAGGTGATCCTGAGGCACCAATGGCCGTCGTGTGGCGCACGACCTGTCTCGTGGGTTCCAACTGAAAACAAAGATGTTTCAAAGGAGTCAACTAATAGTGTGGATAATGTTCAATATACTACTCTAAAGAATATCTAGGGCTTATCCAACTTTGGGGTGAACGTGGTCACATGATCCTAATGTTAAAGTTAGTAAAATCGTTTAACCTGAGTAGAAGAGAGTTCAGAGCCCCAGAGTAAGGATCAAGGAGTAAAAGATACTAATACCACCCAGATGGCAACATGGGCCCGTAAGGCACACAACCATGTTAGTAAAAGTTTTTGTAATGTCTAGACTCGACTTTGGCCAAGGAGTGTGGAAGGGGGATTCCTACAGGCAGTCGGCTCTGATACCAACTTGTGATGCCCCCGATTCAATCGTACACTAATCATACACGCAAGCGTGTACGATCAAGATCAGGTACTCACGGGAAGATATCACAACACAACTCTACAAATAAAATAAGTCATACAAGCATCATATTATAAGCCAGGGGCCTCGAGGGCTCGAATACAAGAGCTCGATCATAGACAAGTCAGCGGAAGCAACAATATCTGAGTACAGACATAAGTTAAACAAGTTTTCCTTAAGAAGGCTAGCACAAACTGGGATACAGATCGAAAGAGTCGCAGGCCTCCTGCCTGGGATCCTCCTAAACTACTCCTGGTCGTCGTCAGCGGGCTGCACGTAGTAGTAGGAACCTCCCGAGTAGTAGTAGTAGTAGTCGACGACGGTGGCATCTGGCTCCTGGGCTCCAACGTCTGGTCGCAGCAATCGGGTATAGAGAGGGGGGAAAGAGGGAGCAAAGCAACCGTGAGTACTCATCCAAAGTACTCGCAAGCAAGGAGCTACACTACATATGTATGCATTGGTATCAAATGGAATAAGGGTATCATATGTGGACTGAACTGCAGAATGCTGGAATAAGAGGGGATAGCTAGTCCTATCAAAGACTACGCTTCTGGTAACCTCCATCTTGCAGCAGGAGAAGAGATTAGATGGTAAGTTCACCAAGTAGCATCGCATAGCATAATCCTAACCGATGATCCTCCCTTCGTCGCCCTGTGAGAGAGCGATCACCGGTTGTATCTGGCACTTGGAAGGGTGTGTTTTATTAAGTATCCAGTTCTACTTGTCATAAGGTCAAGGTACAACTCCGGGTCGTCCTTTTACCGAGGGACACGGCTATTCGAATAGATCAACTTCCCTGCAAGGGTGCACCACATTTCCCAACACGCTCGATCCCCTTTGTCCGGACACACTTTCCTGGGTCATGCCTAGCCTCAGAAGATCAACACGTCGCAGCCCTACCTAGGCACAACAGAGAGGTCAGCACGCTGGTCTAAATCCTATGGCGTAGGGGTCTGGGCCCATCGCCCTTTGCACACCTGCACGTTGTGAACGCGGCCGGAAGCAGAACTAGCCCCCTTAATACAAGAGCAGGCTTATGGTCCAATCCGGCGCGCGCAGCTCAGTCGCTGACGTCACGAAGGCTTCGACTGATACCACGACGTCGAGTGCCCATAACGGTCCCCGCGTAGATGGTTAGTGCGTATAGGCCAGTGGCCAGACTCAGATCAAATACCAAGATCTCGTTAAACGTGTTATCTTGAAATAACCGCGAACGCCGACCAGGGCCAGGCCTACCTCTCTCCTAGGTGGTCTCAACCTGCCCTGTCGCTTCGCCACAAAGATCCACACAGAGGGCTGTCGGGAAAGTATGTCCTTCCAGCCCCCAATTCGTGAATCAACCACGGGTACTCCTCGAGCCAACCCGACTTTAGTCATCACATGTATCATATATAAAGTATATAGTGTATACCCGTGATCACCTCCCGAGTGATCACGGCCCGATAGTATAGCATGGAAGATGGACAAGAATGTAGGGCCACTGATGATAAACTAGCATCCTATACTAAGCATTAGGATTGCAGGTAAGGGTAACAACAGTAGTAGCAAGGACAGGCTATGCATCAGGATAGGATAACGGAAAGCAGTAACATGTTACACTACTCTAATGCAAGCAGTAGATAGTAGAGTATGCAATATCTGGTGATCAAGGGGGGCTTGCCTGGTTGCTCTGGCAAGAGAGAGGGGTCGTCAACACCGTAGTCGTACTGGGTAGCAGCGGCGTCGGTCTCGGTGTCTAGCGAGAGAAGATGGGGGAAGAAACAATGAATACAATGCAAATAGATGCATAATGATGCATGACAAAGCAAAGCGTGATGCTAGGTGTGCCCTAACGCGGTATGAGGTGATACCGGTGAAGGGGGGAAACAACCGGGAAAGTATCCCCGGTGTTTCGCGTTTTCGGGCAAAGGAGCCGGAGGGGGAAAGGTGTGAGTTCGATAGGTTAGGGATGCGTGGCGGACAAACGGGCTGCATATCCGCGTTCGTCTCGCCGTTCCAAGCAACTTTCATGTTGAAAATAATTTAATCTGAGTTACGGATTAAAAGATATGATTTTCTAAAGGTTTTATTAATTTCTGGAATTTAATTAATTATTTAAATTAATTCAAAATTGGATTTATGACATCAACATGATGTCATGCTGACGTCAGCAGTCAACAGGGGTTGACTGGTCAACCTGACCAGTGGGTCCCACTGGTTAGTGACACATTTTAATTAAACAAATTAATTAACCTAATTAGTATTAATTAGGGGGGTGGGCCCCACTGTCATACTCTGTTAGTTAATTAACAGTAGTTAATTAGGTTAATTAGTCATTAGATTAATTAATCTTAATTAGTTAATTTAATCAGAATTAATTAATTGATTAATTATTTTTATTATTTATTATTTTATTTTATTTTATTTTATTTTTTTAAATCCCCTTTTTTTACAGAAACGTTCTGGGCGGGCCCCACATGTCTGTGGCCCCAAGGGGGCTCTTAGCGAGCGCTGGCGCTAGCGGTTACGGGCGGGCGCCCGAACGAGGGGCGAACCGAGCCGCGACGGGAGGGCACTGGCGCCGGCGGCCAGGGCGGGGCTCACCGGCCGGCCGTCTTCGGCGAAGGAAGCCGACGCAGGAGGGGGCGCCGGAGGCAGCAGCAGGCGCCCTGCGGCCTCGCGCGAGGCGGCAGAGGCGAACAGGCGCGGCAGCAGCACAGCAGCGGCAGCAGGGGCGGAGGGAGAGCAGCGGTGGCCGGAGCGCGGGGGCGAGCGCGTGGGACGGCGCGGGCACGCGCGGGACGTGGGCGAGCGGGGCCGCAGCTGTGGCCGCGGCAGAGAGGGGCAAGGCGGGGCACATGCGGCGCATGGCGAGGCCAGCGCCGTCACGGGTGAGGGAGAGAGAGGAGGGGCGCGGGGGCGCGGCCATGGGCGCGTTCAGGGGCGCCGGAGCGCGGCCATTGACGTGGTGAGCGCAGAGGCGGGGCTGCGGGTGAGGACGGCGAGCGGTGCGTGCGGGCGGGCGCGGTCGTCGGGCGCAGGGCGGCGCGAGGCGGGGCACCGCGGTTGTCGAGACCAGGAGCAGGGGGTCGCGGCATGGATGGGTGCCAATGCGGCGCGGGCGCGCAGAGGCAGCCACCGCGTGCGCGGTGGCAGCGTGCGGGCGCCTGGACAGGGAGAGGAAGAGGGAGGGGGGCGCGTGCTCACATCGAGGAGCAGGGATGGGGCAGCGGGAGTCGTGGGGGAGGATGGGGACGTTGTCGATGTCGAGGAGGCAGGCCGGTGGGGGAGCTCCGGCGTGCCGACGTCCAACGGCGAGGAGGGGGCGACGGCGTTCAGTGGCGAGGCCGATGCATGCGTGCGTGCGTGCCCCAATCTGATCTGGATCGGGGGAGGGAAGAGTGGGGGCGCGAGTGAGGGGGGAAGTGGCGGCGGCTAGGGTTTAACCGGGGGAGTGGGGGATAAGTGAGTGGGGGGGGGGGGGTTCGGCCGGCTGGGCCTGTGGTTTGGCCCAGTAGGGTTGTGGCCTACTGGGCCGGAGCCCAGTGGGGTTTTTTCTCTTATTTTTGTTTTTTGTAATTTCTTTCTTTTATTTATTTTCCTTTTCTATTTTATTTAGTTTAGGGCATTTAGGTATTTTGTAAAACTGTGTCCTCTACACCATAATTACCTATGCCACTTTTGGCACTATCCGAACATTTTTGTTTCAACTTTTAAAAACTTTTGTTGTTTGCGATTTTTTTGAATTGATTTTTGAATCGGTTTGAACTAACGAAAGTTTAGCAACAGTAATCAAAGATGACATGGCATCATTAGGAGAGTTTTACTGTAGCCTAATTACCCGGGCGTTACATGTTCCCCTTCTTGATCTTGAACAACAGGTATAGTTTGAACAGTGGGATCTTGTGGAGATATGGGTGTTGAAGTGGCTTGAGGATGAGAGAAACTTCCATCTTCTTCATCATCGTCATGAGGTTCTTGTTCAATTGGAAGAAGAGCACCAACACCCATGGTCAAAATATCTTGAGAGGGATCTCCTTCACCTACATCACTTAGATCAACTTGATCCCCATGGGAGCCATTAAATTCATCAAACACCATGTCACAAGTTTCTACAACACATCCATTGGATTTGTTGTAGACTCTATAGGTGTGAGAGTTTGAGCCATAACAAACAAATATCCCCTCAATTGTTTTGGATTGAAATTTTCCTAACCATTCTCTCTTGTTGAGGATGAAACACTTGCACCCAAATACACGAAAGTACTTGACACTTGGTTTGTTCCCGGTTAGGAGCTCATATGGAGTCTTCTCCAATATCGTGCGGAGGAAAAGCCGGTTTGATGCATGGCATGCGGTGTTGACAACCTCGGCCCAAAAACTATGCGGTGACTTGTATTCATCCAACATGGACCTTGCCATTTCCACATGAGTACGGTTCTTCCTCTCGGCTACACCATTTTTTCCAGTAGTGTAGGGCGCGGAATATTGATGCTCAATCCCTTCATCACTAAGAAATTATTCCAAGGTGTAGTTCTTGAACTCGGAGCCATTATCACTTCTTATTGCCAAGATTTCCTTGTCAAACTTGTGTTGGGCTTGCTTAGCAAAATCAATGAGGGTGATCTTTGTCTCGTCCTTGGACTTGAGGAAAAACACCCATGTATATCTTGAGTAATCATCAACAATGACAATTACATACTTTTTCCCACCAAGACTATCCCATGATGGAGGCCCAAAAATATCCACATGAAGGAGCTCCAAAGGCCTTGAAGTAGATACAATATTCTTGGGTGGGTGCTTTGATTGATGTTGCTTCCCGGCTATGCATGCACTACACTGATACGTCTCCAACGTATCTATAATTTTTAATTGTTCCATGTTGTTATATTATCAATCTTGGATGTTTTACAATCATTTTATAGCAACTTTATATCATTTTTTGGGACTAACCTATTGACATAGTGCCCAGTGCTAGTTGTTGTTTTTCGCTTGTTTTTTACTTCTTAGAAAATCAATATCAAACGGAGTCCAAATGCAGCGGAACTTTTTGGTGATTTTTTCTAGACCAGAAGACACGTGTTGGGCCAAGAAAGTACTTGAGGGGAGCTCCGAGGGGAGCACAACCCACCAGGGGTGCCTGGGGGGCCAGGTGGGTTGTGCCCACCTCGGTGGCCTCCCGCACCACCTCTTTGCTCTATAAATACCCCAATATTTCAAAAACCATAGGGGAGTCAACAAAAATCAATTTCAACCGCCGCAAGTTCCAGAAACCACAGATCCAATCTAGCCACCATCACGGAGGGGTTCATCATCCTCATTGGTGCCTCTCCGATGATGCGTGAGTAGTTCACTATAGACCTACGGGTCCGTAGTTAGTAGCTACATGGCTTCCTCTCTCTCTCTCTCTCTCTCTCTCTCTCTCTCTCTCTCTCTCTTTTGATTCCTCAATACAATGGTCTCTTGGAGATCTATTTGATGTAACTCTTTTTGCGGTGTGTTTGTTGGGATCCGATGAACTTTGAGTTTATTATCAGATCTATGTTTTTATCCATGAAAGTTATTTGAGTCTTTTGATATCTTATATGCACGATTACTTATAGCCTCATATTTCTTCTCTGAATCTTTGGTTTTGTTAGGCTGACTAGATCGATTTTTCTTGCCATGGGAAGAGGTGCTTTGTGATTGGTTCGATCTTACGGTGCTTGATCCCAGTGACAGAAGGGGAACCGACACGTATGCATTGTTGCTATTAAGGATAACAATATGGGGTCTATTTCTACATAAATAGATCTTGTCTACATCATGTCATCATTCTTATTGCAGCACTCCGTTTCTCCATGAACTTAATACACTAGATGCATGTTGGATAGCAATCAATGTGTGGAGTAATAGTAGTAGATGTAGGCAGGAGTCGGTCTACTAATCTTGGACGTGATGCATATATAATGATCATTGCCTGGATATCGTCATGATTATTTGAAGTTCTATCAATTGCCCAATAGTAATTTATTTACCCATTGTATGCTATTTTTCTCAAGAAAAGCCATTACTGAAATCTATGGGCCCCGGGTCCCTTCTTTATTATATTTGCCTTTGCGATCTATTTTTATTTGCTTTTATTTCCAGATCTGTTAATCCAAAAATACAAAAATACCTTGCTGCAATTTTTATTTATTTATTTTATCTCGCGTTCCCGCGAGATCTGTTTATCCAATCTACTACAATTTTACCTATCTTTTTACCTGTGAGGGATTGACAACCCCTCTCTTATGTCGGGTTGTAAGTATTTGTTCTTTGTGTGCAGGAGCTGTTTATGTGGTGTTGCATGGTTCTCCTACTGGTTTGATAACCTTGGACTATTCACTGAGGGAAATACCTACCGTAGCTGTGCTGCATCATCCCTTCCTCTTTGGGGAAATACAGACGTAGTTCAAGCCACATCAAAAGGAATTTCTGGCGCCGTTGCCGGGGAGGATCAAGTCAAGATAGTCTCCCGACAACTCGCTAATTCCTGGCGCCAATGCCGGGGAGACATCATCAACATCTACCAGGTTCCTAATCACAAATCTCATCTCCTTGCAATTTACATTATTTGTCATTTGCCTCTTGTTTTCCTCTCCCCCACTTCACAAAAATTTGTTGTTTTATTCGCCCTCTTTTTCATTCGCCGTTTTTCTCGTCAGATCTGTTTTTCGTGTGCAATTTTGTTTACCACTTTTTGTCACTACGGATAGTTCTTCCTCTATTGTGTACACTCCCAAGGATGAGGTTCTTAACTTTAAACAAAGGGGAGGGGAGAATTTAGAAGATGTGTGGTATAGGATTTGCAATGCTCATAATAGATCCATTCGTAAGCAATCTACTGTTGTTCTTCTTTTTTGTTTTATGTGGGCATCACTACTTGGTATAGATTCGTCCTTGATATGATTACCGGTGGAAATTTCTTGATGTGTCCCTCTCTTGATGCTTTTATTGCTATGGGAAATTTAGTGGGATCACCACCTCTTATGATTAATGAAACAACTTTGACTCTTGAGCATGTTATGGAAAGACTAGATGCTATTGAAAAGAAAATGCTCACCTAAGAACATATTGAAAATTTGGATAAAAATGCATAATTTTTCTACTAAATTTGGGTCAAAAGCGGGAGAAGTTTGTAAGTTGTTAAAAGAAAAGGGGGTCGTAATTCATGAAAGAATTGAAGAAAGCCCGTCTCGGATTGATAAACTAGAAGAAATCTTTAGTAATCTAAGCACGGCCTTTGCTTCTGCTAAAACTATTGAAAAACTCCCGTAAAAGTTGGCAAGATCACTCAAGTTACTAAGAACCAGGGTGCAACTTCTAGTAATAATAAAGGAGATCTTAAGATGATTAGTATTCACCCGGATTTTGTTGAAGTTATAAGAGACCCTATGTGCAAGAATGAATTCCTTAAACTTGTTCCTAGGAGTATTGAAAAATTGTATGCTAGATCCTTGAAGAATTCTAAGTGTTTGATTGAAGAGTTGGAAACCAAAGATGACAATACTTGAATCTTTGTGTTATGCCCAGCTAGGGGCGTAAAACGGTAGCGCTTGTTGGGAGGCAACCCAATTAATAAAATTTGTTTTGTCTTTTTATTTCTATTCTTGAGTGTTTGCACAACTATGCTACTATTATGATTGTGTTTTTTATATTTTAATTAGTGTTTGTGCCAAGCAAAGTCTTTAGGATCATGTTGGGTGATAGCTGATTTGATCTTGCTGAAAAACTGAAACTTATGCAGTCACGAAAACAATTCTCATTTTTAACAAAAGCGTGATAAAATACTGATTCTTGTCGCAGAAGGTTAATACACAAATTGCCCATGTTGTCCTAATTTTTCAGAATTTTTGGAGTTACAAAAGTATTCGAAATATTCATATTCCTACAGACTATTCTGCTTTTGACATATTCTGTTCTTCTTTGCGTTGTGTGCTTATTTCGATGAATCTATGGTTTGTATTGGAGGGTATAAGCTATAGCAAAGTTGGAATATAGATATAATTCAAAAAAATAAAATATTAATGGGTTTGCAACAGTACTTATAATAGTGATTTGCTTTCTTATACTAACGGATCTCACGAAGGTTTTGTTGAGTTTTGTGTCATTAAAGTTTTCAAGTTTTGGGTGATATTATGACGGATGAAGGAATAAGGAGTAAGACGAGCCTAAGCTTGGGGATGCCCATGGCATCCCAAGCCATTATCCAAAAACAGAAGCAAGCAACTAAGCTCGGGGATGCCCCGAGTGGCATCCCCTCTTTCTTCTAACGACCATTGGTATTTTACTTGAAGCTATATTTTTATTCGTCACATATCATGAGTTTTGCTTGGAGCGTCTTGTATGATATGAGTATTTCCTTGTTTTTCTTTGTATTTTTAGTCATGAATCCTTGATGAACGCACCTATTTGAGAGCGCAAAAAATTATGCTATGACTTATTAGAATTGCTCTCTATGCTTCACTTAAATCTTTATGAGCTATGGAATTGCTCTATGCTTCACTTATATCTTTTTGAGCATGGTGTGCTTTAGTATTTTTGGAGAAATGCTCTCATGCTTCAGTTAGATTTATTTGAGAGTTAGTAATTTTTTTAAGAAATTCTCTCTTGCTTCACTTCAATTATTTTGAGAGAAGAAAATTTTATGCTCATGTTCTTCACTTAGATTTGTTTGAGCTTTCAAAAGCAACATATGAAATTAGTCCCAAAGTGATCAATATTCAAGAGGGATATAATAAAAAGTTTCATGAAGATCATTGGACAAAATAAACTTGATTCCTTGTAATAGTTTTGCGATATGTAGATATAATATGTGAGTCATGTTGGTGAGTAATTGTGCTTTAGTAAGAATATTGGTGTTAAGGTTTGTGATTCCCTATGCAAGCACAAAAGTCAATAGTTATGCAATGAAATTACATCCTACTTGTGGTGCATTATTCGGTGTTAGTTATGCTTAATGCTCGCTTATGAGATTTCCGTTTCTTGGTTGGATGATCACTACTTGTGCATCCAAAATCCTGAAACCCAGTTTTGCCACATGAGTCCACTATACCTGCCTATATGCGGTATTCTTTTGCCGCTCTAGGCAAATTTGTATGTGCCATCTCTAATTTTCAAAATAAACTTCTTTTTTGTGTGCTCGTACCGCTCATGAAATGATAGGGGGTGGCTGATATATTTCCATGCTAGATGTGTTATTCTCAAGATGAGTGTTTATTTACTTGTCATTGCACGAGAGTACGGCAAAGGTATTAGGGATGCCCAGTCCTGAAATGAAAAATGAATTTACTTTATGTTGTCAAATAATAAATTCCTTGGAAAGTGTTGGTATGGAAGGCACCGGCAGATACGGTTAGCCATGGAAAGTGAAAGTATGGTGGAAAAAGGAATAAGCTTTATTTTCTGTCTGGGAACCGCCTATGATACATCTAGCATGGAAAGTATTAGGAACTACTCGATCATTTTCTTTGACAGGAAAAGCATGCCACCCAAAAAAATTTATCTCTATCTTTTTCGCTTTGAGCTCTGGCACCTCTACAAATCCCTACTTCCCTCTGCGAAGGGCCTTTCTATTTACTTTATGCAATTTTTATTTTGAGTCTCCATCTTCTCTTATAAAGTACCAACTAAGGGGCACTATGATTGTACTTGAGCACTGGGTGTAGCTAATATGCGAGTGTATTTCATGAATGGATCAATGATTGAGCATAATGGGTTAGGGATAACTTGCTTTAGTATTGATATTTTGAAAGACATGGTTGCTTGTTGATATGCTTGAGTATTGAAATCTTCATGTCAAAACTAGACTATTTCTTTGAATCATATAAAGGTCCAAATGTCCATGCTATAAAGAAAAGAATATGTGATGAACATGTTAGGCGGCATTCCACATCAAAAATTCTATTTTTATCATTTACCTACTCGAGGACGAGCAGGAATTAAGCTTGGGGATGTTGATACGTCTCCAATGTATGTATAATTTTTTATTGTTCCATGTTGTTATATTATCAATCTTGGATGTTTTACAATCATTTTATAGCACCTTTATATCATTTTTTGGGACTAACCTATTGACATAGTGCCTAGTGCCAGCTGTTGTTTTTTGCTTGTTTTTTACTTCACAGAAAATCAATACTAAACAGAGTCCAAACACAGCGAAACTTTTAAGTGATTTTTTCTGGATCAGAAGATACCTGTTGGGCCAAGAAAGTACCTGAGGGGATCTCTGAGGGGAGCACTGTTGGGGAACGTAGCACGCAATTTCAAAAAAATTCCTACGATCACGCAAGATCTATCTAGGAGATGCATAGCAACGAGAGGGGGAGAGTGTGTCCACGTACCCTCGTAGACCAAAAGCGGAAGCGTTAGGTTAACGCGGTTGATGTAGTCAAACATCTTCACGATCCAACCGATAGTATCGAACGTACGACACCTCTGAGTTTAGCACATGTTCAGCTCGATGATGTCCCTCGAACTCTTGATCCAACAGAGGGTCAAGGGAGAGTTTCGTTAGCACAACGGTGTGGTGACGGTGATGGTGATGTGATCCGCGCAGGGCTTCGCCTAAGCACTACGACGCTATGACCGGAGGAGTAAACTGTGGAGGGGGGCACCAAACATGGCTAAGAGAACAACTGTTGTCCTTTGGGGTGCCCCCGCCCCCCTATCCCTGTATATAAAGGAAGAGGGGAGGAGGCGGATGGCCTAGAGGGGCGCGCCATTGGGAGAGTCCTACTAGGACTCCTAGTCCTAGTAGGATTCCCCTTTCCTTTTCTGTAGTAGGAAAGGGGGAAAGGGAGAGGGGGTAGCAGAGGGAAAGGGGGGCGCCGCCCCCTCCACGAGTCCAATTTGGACTCCCAAGGGGGGCGGCCACCCCTTGTGGGATGTCCCCTCTCTCCTGTGGCCCATGAGGCCCATGACTTCCCCCGGGGGATTCCGGTAACCCCTGGGTACTCCGAAAAAATACCAAAACCACTCGAAACCATTCCGCTGTCCAAATACCATCTTCCAATATATCAATCTTTACGTCTCGACCATTTCGAGACTCCTCGTCATGTCAGTGATCTCATCCGGGACTCCTAACAAACTTCGGTCACCAAAACACATAACTCATAATACAAATCATCATCGAACGTTAAGCGTGCGGACCCTACGGGTTCAAGAACTATGTAGACATGACCGAGACACTTCTCTGGTCAATAACGAACAACGGAACCTCGATGCTCATATTGGTTCCTACATATTCTTCGAAGATCTTTATCGGTCAAACCGCAATGACAACATATGTTATTCCCTTTGTCATTGGTATGTTACTTTCCCGAGATTCGATCGGCGGTATCATCATACCTAGTTCAATCTCATTACCGGCAAGTCTCTTGACTCATTCTGTAGTGCATCATCCCACAACTAACTCATTAGTTACATTGCTTGCAAGGCTTATAGTGATGTGCATTACCGAGAGGGCCCGGAGAAACCTCTCCGATACTCGGAGTGACAAATCCTAATCTCGATCTATGCCAACCCAACAAACACCTTTGGAGACACCTGTAGAGCATCTTTATAATCACCCAGTTATGTTGTGACGTTCGATAGCACACAAGGTGTTCCTCCGGTATTCGGGAGTTGCATAATCTCAGTCAAAGGAACATGTATAATTCATGAAGAAAGCAATAGCAATAAAACTTAACGATCATTATGCTAAGCTAACGGATGGGTCTTGTCCATCACATGATAATCCTAATGATGTGATCTCGTTCATCAGATGACAACACATGTCTATGGTCAGGAAACTTAACCATCTTTGGTTAATGAGCTAGTCAAGTAGAGGCATACTAGGGACACTATGTTTTGTCTATGTATTCATACATGTATCAAGTTTTCGGTTAATACGATTCTAGCATGAATAATAAACATTTATCATGATATAAGGAAATATAAATAGCAACTTTATTATTGCCTTTAGGGCATATTTCCTTCAGTCTCCCATTTGCACTAGAGTCAATAATCTAGATTACATTGTAATGATTCTAACACCCATGGAGTCTTGGTGCTGATCATGTTTTGCTTGTGGAAGAGGCTTAGTCAACGGGTCTGCAACATTCAGATCCGTACGTATTTTGCAAATCTCCATGTCTCCCTCCTTGACTTGATCGTGGATGGAGTTGAAGCGTCTCTTGATGTGTTTAGTTCTCTTGTGAAATATGGATTCCTTCGCTAAGGCAATTGCTCCAGTATTGTCGCAAAAGATTTTCATTGGACCTTGTGCACTAGGTATTACACCTAAATCGGATATGAACTCCTTCATCCAGACTCCTTCATTTGCTGCTTCCGAAGCAGCTATGTACTCTGCTTCACACGTAGATCCCACCACGACGCTCTGCTTGGAATTGCACCAACTGACAGCTCCACCATTCAATATAAATACGTATCCGGTTTGCGACTTAGAGTCATCTGAATCAGTGTCAAAGCTTGCATCGACGTAACCATTTACGACAAGCTCTTTGTCACCTCCATAAACGAGAAACATATCCTTGGTCCTTTTCAGGTATTTCAGGATGTTCTTGACCGTTGTCTAGTGATCCACTCCTAGATTACTTTGGTACCTCCCTCCTAAACTTATAGCAAGGAACACATCAGGTTTGGTACACAACATTGCATACATGATAGAACCTATGGTTGAGGCATAGGGAATGACTTTTATTTTCTCTCTATCTTCTGCAGTGGTCGGGCATTGAGTCTGACTCAACTTGACACCTTGTAACACAGGCAAGAACCCTTTCTTTGACTGATCCATTTTGAACTTCTTCAAAACTTTATCAAGGTATGTGCTTCGTGAAAGTCCAATTAAGCTTCTTGATCTATCTCTATAGATCTTGATGCCCAATATATAAGCAGCTTTACCGAGATCTTTGTTGAACAATTCTTATTCAAGTATCCTTTTATGCTATCTAGAAATTAGTATTATTTCCAATCAACAATATGTCATCCGCATATAATATTAGAAATGCTACAGAGATCCCACTCACTTTCATGTAAATACATGCTTCTCCAAAAGTCTATATAAAACCATACGCTTTGATCACACTATCAAAGCGTATATTCCAACTCCGAGAGGCTTGCACCAGTCCATAAATGGATCGCTGGAGCTTGCACACTTTGTTAGAACCTTTAGGATCGACAAAACCTTCTGGTTGCATCATATACAACTCTTCTTTAAGATATCCATTAAGGAATGCGGTTTTAACATCCGTTTGGCAAATTTCATAATCATAAAATGCGGCAATTGCTAACATGATTCGGATAGACTTAAGCATCACTACATGTGAGAAGGTCTCATCGTACTCAACTCCTTGAACTTGTCAAAAACCTTTCGCAACAAGTCGAGCTTTGTAGACAGTAACATTACCGCCAGCATCAGTCTTCATCTTGAAGATCCATTTATTCTCTATGGCCTGCCAATCATCAGGAAAGTCAACCAAAGTCCACACTTTGTTCTCATACATGGATCCCATCTCAGATTTCATGGCCTCAAGCCATTTCTCGGAATCTAGGCTCATCATCGCTTCCTCATAGTTCGTAGGTTCGTCATGGTCTAGTAACATGACTTCTAGAACAGGATTACCGTACCACTCTGGTGCGGACCATACTCTGGTTGACCTACGAGGTTCAGTAGTAACTTGATCCGAAGTTTCATGATCATCATCATTAACTTTCTCACTAATTGGTGCAGGCATCACTGGAACTGATTTCTGTCATGAACCATTTTCCAATTCAAGAGAAGGTACAACTACCTCATCAAGTGCTACTTTCCTCTCACTCACTTCTTCCGAGAGAAACTCCTATAGAAAGGATCCATTCTTAGCAACGAATATCTTGCCTTCGGATCTGTGATAGAAGGTGTACCCAACAGTTTCTTTTGGGTATCCTATGAAGACACATTTCTCCGATTTGGGTTCGAGCTTATCAGGTTGAAGCTTTTTCACATAAGCATCGCAACCCCAAACTTTAAGAAATGACGGATTAGGTTTCTTGCCAAATCACAGTACATATGGTGTCGTCTCAACGGATTTAGATGGTGCCCTATTTAACGTGAATGCAGTTGTCTCTAAATCATAACCCCAAAACGACAGTGGTAAATCGGTAAGAGACATCATAGATTGCACCATATATAATAAAGTACGGTTACGACGTTTAGACACACCATTATGCTGTGGTGTTCCAGGTAGCGTGAGTTGCGAAACTATTCCACATTGTTTCAAATGAAGACCAAACTCGTAACTCAAATATTCGCCTCCGTGATCAGATCGTAGAAACTTTATTTTCTTGTTACGATCATTTTCCACTTCACTCTGAAGTTCTTTGAACTTTTCAAATGTTTCAGACTTATGTTTCATTAAGTAGATATACCCATATCTGCTTAAATCATCTGTGAAGGTCAGAAAATGATGATACCCGCCATGAGCCTCAACACTCATCGGACCGCATACATCAGTATGTATTATTTCCAATAATTCAGTGGCTCGCTCCATTGTTCCTGAGAATGGAGTCTTAGTCATCTTGCCCATGAGGCATGGTTCACAAGCATCAAGTGATTCCAAAAGTCCATCGGCATGGAGTTTCTTCATGCGCTTTACACCAATATGACCTAAACAGGAGTGCCACAAATAAGTTGCACCATCACTATTAACTTTGCATATTTTGGCTTCAATATTATGTGTATCACTACGATCGAGCTCATCAAGGGTGCATGACCATAAAATATATTACTCATATAAATAGAGCAACCATTATTCTCTGATTTAAATGAATAACTGTCTCGCATCAAACAAGATCCAGATATAATGTTCGTGCTCAACGCTGGGACCAAATAACAATTATTCAGGTCTAAAACTAATCCCAAAGGTAGATGTAGAGGTAGTGTGCCGACGGCGATCACATCGACCTTGGAACCATTTCCGATGCGCATCATCACCTTGTCCTTAGCCAATCTTCGTTTAATCTGTAACCCTTGTTTTGAGTTGCAAATATGAGCAACAGAACCAGTATCAAATACACAGGCGCTACTATGAGCATTAGGAAGGTACACATCAAAACATGTATATCAAATATACCTTTCAATTTGCCATCCTTCTTATCCGCCAAATACTTGGGGCAGTTCCGCTTCAAGTGACCAGTCCCTTTGAAGTAGAAGCACTCAGTTTCAGGCTTAGGTCCAGACTTGGGCTTCTTCCCAGGAGTAGCAACTTTCTTGCTATTCTTCTTGAAGTTCCCCTTCTTCCATTTGCCCTTTTTCTTGAAACTAGTGGTCTTGTTAACCATCAACACTTGATGCTCCTTCTTGATTTATACCTCCGCAGCCTTTAGCATTGCGAAGAGCTCAGGAATTGTCTTTTCCATCCCTTGCATATTATAGTTCATCATGAAACCTTTATAGCTTGGTGGCAGTGATTGAAGAACTCTGTCAATGACACTATCATCAGGAAGATTAACTCCTAGCTGAATCAAGTGGTTATGGTACCCAGACATTCTGAGTATGTGTTCACTGACAGAACTATTCTCCTCCATTTTGCAACTATAGAACTTGTTGGGGACTTCATATCTCTCAACTCAGGCATTTGCTTGAAATGTTAACTTCAACTCCTGGAACATCTCATATGCTCCATGACATTCAAAACGTCTTTGAAGTCTCGATTCTAAGCCGTAAAGCAAGGCACACTGAACTATCAAGTAGTCATCAGCTTTAGTTTGCCAGACGTTCATAATGTCCGGAGTTGCTCCTGCGGCGGGTCTTGCACCTAGCGGTGCTTCCAGGACGTAATTCTTCTGTGGAGCAATGAGGATAATCCTCAAGTTACGGACCCAGTCCGTGTAGTTGCTACCATCATCTTTCAACTTAGCTTTCTCTAGGAACACATTAAAATTCAAGGTAATGGTAGCACGGTCCATTGATCTACAACAACATAGATATGCAAAAACTATCAGGACTAAGTTCATGATAAATTTAAGTCCAATTAATCATATTACTTAAGAACTCCCACTTAGATAGACATCCCTCTAGTCATCTAAATGATCACGTGATTCATATCAACTAAACCATGTCCGATCATCACGTGAGATGGAGTAGTTTTCAATGGTGAACATCTCTATGTTGATCATATCTACTATATGATTCACATTCGACCTTTCGGTCTCAGTGTTCCGAGGCCATATCTGCATATGCTAGGCTCGTCAAGTTTAACCCGAGTATTATGCACGTGCAAAACTGTCTTGCACCCATTGTATGTGAACATAGAGCTTATCACACCCGATCATCACGTGGTGTCTCGGCACGACGAACTGTCGCAATGGTGCATACTCAGGGAGAACACTTGTACCTTGAAATTTAGTGGGGGGTCATCTTATAATGCTACCGCCATACTAAGCAAAATAAGATGCGTAAAAAGAAAAACATCACATGCAATCAAAATATGTGACATGATACAGCCATCATCATCTTGTGCCTTTGATCTCCATCTCCAAAGCACCGTCATGATCTCCATCGTCACCGGCTTGACACCTTGATCTCCATCGCAGCATCATTGTCATCTCACCAACTATTGCTTCTATGACTATCGCTGTCGCATAAAGATAAGGTAAAGCAATTACATGGTGATTGCATTTCATAAACCATAAGGCTCCTGCCAGTTGCCGATAACTTTTACAAAACATGATCAGCTCATACAATAACTTATATCACATCATTTCTTGACCATATCACATCACAACATGCCCTGCAAAAACAAGTTAGACATCCTCTACTTTGTTGTTGCAAGTTTTACATGGCTGCTATGGGATTCTAACAAGAACTGTTCTTGCCTACACATCAAACCCACAATGATTTTTCGTCAAGTGTGATGTTTTAACCTTCAACAAGGACCGGCCATAGTCAAATTTGATTCAACTAAAGTTGGAGAAACAGACACCCGCCAGCCACCTTTATGCAAAACAAGTTGCATGTCTGTCGGTGGAACCGGTCTTATGAACGTGGTCGTGTAAGGTTGGTCAGGGCCGCTTCATCCAACGATACCGCCGAATCAAAATAAGACGTTGGTGGTAAGCATTATGACTATTATCGCCCGCATATCTTTGTGTTCTACTCGTGCATATCATCTATGCATAGACCTGGCTCTGATACCACTATTGGGGAACGTAGCATGCAATTTCAGAAAAAAATCATATGATCACTCAAGATCGATCTAGGAGATGCATAGCAACAAGAGGGGAAGAGTGTGTCCACGTACCCTCGTAGACCGAAAGCATAAGCGTTAGGTTAACGTGGTTGATGTAGTCAAACGTTTTCATGATCCAACCGATCTAGTACTAAACGTACGACACCTTCGAGTTCAGCACACGTTCATCTCAATGACGTCCCTTGAACTCTTGATCCAGCAGAGGGTCAAGGGAGAGTTTCGTCAGCACGACGGCATGGTGACAGTGGTGGTGGTGCGATCCGCGCAGGGCTTCGCCTAAGCACTACGACGCTATGACCGTGTTGGGTTTCGTAGTAATTTCAAAAAATTTCCTACGCACACGCAAGATCATGTGATGCATAGCAACGAGAGGAGAGTGTTGTCTACGTACCCAACGCAGACCGACTGCGGAAGCGATGACACGACGTAGAAGAAGTAGTCGTACGTCTTCACAATCCAACCGATCAAGCACCGAAACTACGGCACCTCCGAGTTCGAGCACACGTTCAGCTCGATGACGATCCCCGGACTCTGATCCAGCAAAGTGTCGGGGAAGAGTTTCGTCAGCACGACGGCGTGGTGACGATCTTGATGAACTACAGCAGCAGGGCTTCGCCTAAACTCCGCTACAGTATTATCGAGGAATATGGTGGCAGGGGGCACCGCACACGGCTAAGGAATCGATCACGTGGATCAACTTGTGTCAACTTGTGTGTTTAGAGGTGCCCCTGCCTCCGTATATAAAGGAGCCAAGGGGGGAGGGTGCGCCGGCCAGGAGGAGGAGGCGCAGGAGGAGTCCTACTCCTACCGGGAGTAGGACTCCCCTCCAATCCTATTCCAACTAGGATTCCCAAGGGGGAAAGAGGGAGAGGGGTGGCCGGCCACCTCTCCTAGTCCTAATAGGACTAGGGGAAGGGGGGAGGCGCGCAGCCCCCTTGGGCTGCCCCTTTCTCCTTTCCACTAAGGCCCATGAAGGCCCATGTGGTTCCCGGGGGGTTCCAGTAACCTCCCGGTAACCCGGTAAAATCCCGATTTCACCCGGAACACTTCCGATGTCCAAACATAGGCTTCCAATATATCAATCTTTATGTCTCGACCATTTCGAGACTCCTCGTCATGTCCGTGATCACATCCGGGACTCCGAACAACCTTCGGTACATCAAAATGCATAAACTCATAATATAACTGTCATCGTAACCTTAAGCGTGCGGACCCTACGGGTTCGAGAACAATGTAGACATGACCGAGACATGTCTCTGGTCAATAACCAATAGCGGGACCTGGATGCCCATATTGGCTCCTACATATTCTACGAAGATCTTTATCGGTCAGACCGCATAACAACATACGTTGTTCCCTTTGTCATCGGTATGTTACTTGCCCGAGATTCGATCGTCGGTATCCAATACCTAGTTCAATCTCGTTACCGGCAAGTCTCTTTACTCGTTCCGTAATACATCATCTCACAACTAACATATTAGTTGTAATGCTTGCAAGGCTTATGTGATGTGTATTACCGAGAGGGCCCAGAGATACCTCTCCGACAATCGGAGTGACAAATCCTAATCTCGAAATACGCCAACCCAACATCGACCATTGGAGACACCTGTAGTACTCCTTTATAATCACCCAGTTACGTTGTGACGTTTGGTAGTACCCAAAGTGTTCCTCCGGTAAACGGGAGTTGCATAATCTCATAGTCATAGGAACATGTATAAGTCATGAAGAAAGCAATAGCAACATACTAAACGATCGGGTGCTAAGCTAATGGAATGGGTCATGTCAATCAGATCATTCTACTAATGATGTGACCTCGTTAATCAAATAACAACTCTTTGTTCATGGTTAGGAAACATAACCATCTTTGATTAACGAGCTAGTCAAGTAGAGGCATACTAGTGACACTATGTTTGTCTATGTATTCACACATGTATTATGTTTCCGGTAAATACAATTCTAGCATGAATAATAAACATTTATCATGATTATAAGGAAATAAATAATAACTTTATTATTGCCTCTAGGGCATATTTCCTTCAGTCTCCCACTTGCACTAGAGTCAATAATCTAGATTACACTGTAATGATTCTAACACCCATGGAGCCTTGGTGCTGATCATGTTTTGCTCGTGGAAGAGGCTTAGTCAACGGGTCTGCAACATTCAGATCCGTATGTATCTTGCAAATCTCTATGTCTCCCACCTGGACTAGATCCCGGATGGAGTTGAAGCGTCTCTTGATGTGTTTGGTCCTTTTGTGAAATCTGGATTCCTTTGCCAAGGCAATTGCACCAGTATTGTCACAAAAGATTTTCATTGGACCCGATGCACTAGGTATGACACCTAGATCGGATATGAACTCCTTCATCCAGACTCCTTCATTTGCTGCTTCCGAAGCAGCTATGTATTCCGCTTCACATGTAGATCCCTGCTACGACGCTTTGTTTAGAACTGCACCAACTGACAGCTCCACCGTTTAATGTAAACACGTATCCGGTTTGCGATTTAGAATCGTCCGGATCAGTGTCAAAGCTTGCATCAACGTAACCTTTTACGATGAGCTCTTTGTCACTTCCATATACGAGAAACATATCCTTAGTCCTTTTCAGGTATTTCAGGATGTTCTTGACCGCTGTCCAGTGATCCATTCCTGGATTACTTTGGTACCTCCCTGCTAAACTTATAGCAAGGCACACATCAGGTCTGGTACACAGCATTGCATACATGATAGAGCCTATGGCTGATGCATAGGGAACATCTTTCATATTCTCTCTATCTTCTGCAGTGGTCGGGCATTGAGTCTTACTCAATTTCACACCTTGTAACACAGGCAAGAACCCTTTCTTTGCTTGATCCATTTTGAACTTCTTCAAAATTTTGTCAAGGTATGTGCTTTGTGAAAGTCCAATTAAGCGTCTTGATCTATCTCTATAGATCTTAATGCCTAATATGTAAGCAGCTTCACCGAGGTCTTTCATTGAAAAACTTTTATTCAAGTATCCCTTTATGCTATCCAGAAATTCTATATCATTTCCAATCAGTAATATGTCATCCACATATAATATCAGAAATGCTACAGAGCTCCCACTCACTTTCTTGTAAATACAGGCTTCTCCGAAAGTCTGTATAAAACCAAATGCTTTGATCACACTATCAAAACGTTTATTCCAACTCCGAGAGGCTTGCACCAGTCCATAAATGGATCGCTGGAGCTTGCACACTTTGTTAGCTCCCTTTGGATCGACAAAACCTTCTGGTTGCATCATATACAACTCTTCTTCCAGGAATCCATTCAGGAATGCAGTTTTGACATCCATTTGCCAAATTTCATAATCATAAAATGCGGCAATTGCTAACATGATTCGGACGGACTTAAGCATCGCTACGGGTGAGAAGGTCTCATCGTAGTCAATTCCTTGAACTTGTCGAAAACCTTTTGCGACAAGTCGAGCTTTGTAGACAGTAACATTACCATCAGCGTCAGTCTTCTTCTTAAAGATCCATTTATTCTCAATTGCTTGCCGATCATTGGGCAAGTCAACCAAAGTCCATACTTTGTTCTCATACATGGATCCCATCTCAGATTTCATGGCTTCAAGCCACTTTGCGGAATCTGGGCTCACCATCGCTTCTTCATAGTTCGTAGGTTCATCATGATCTAGTAGCATGACTTCCAGAACAGGATTTCCGTACCACTCTGGCGCGGATCTTACTCTGGTTGATCTACGTGGTTCAGTAGTATCTTGATCTGAAGTTTCATGATCATTATCATTGGCTTCCTCACTAACCGGTGTAGGTGTCACTGAAACAGTTTTCTGTGATGAGCTACTCTCCAGTAAGGGAGCAGGTACAGTTACCTCGTCAAGTTCTACTTTCCTCCCACTCACTTCTTTCGAGAGAAACTCCTTCTCTAGAAATGATCCATTCTTAGCAACGAATGTTTTGCCTTCGGATCTGTGATAGAAGGTGTACCCAACAGTTTCCTTTGGGTATCCTATGAAGACACATTTCTCCGATTTGGGTTCGAGCTTATCAGGTTGAAGTTTTTTCACATAAGCATCGCAGCCCCAAACTTTAAGAAACGACAACTTTGGTTTCTTGCCAAACCACAGTTCATAAGGCGTCGTCTCAACGGATTTTGATGGTGCCCTATTTAACGTGAATGCGGCCGTCTCTAAAGCATATCCCCAAAATGATAGCGGTAAATCAGTAAGAGACATCATAGATCGCACCATATCTAGTAAAGTACGATTACGACGTTCGGACACACCATTACGCTGTGGTGTTCCGGGTGGCGTGAGTTGCGAAACTATTCCACAATTTTTCAAATGTACACCAAACTCGTAACTCAAATATTCTCCTCCACGATCAGATCGTAGAAACTTAATTTTCTTGTTACGATGATTTTCAACTTCACTCTGAAATTCTTTGAACTTTTCAAATGTTTCAGACTTATGTTTCATTAAGTAAATATACCCATATCTGCTTAAATCATCTGTGAAGGTGAGAAAATAACGATATCCGCCACGAGCCTCAATATTCATCGGGCCACATACATCGGTATGTATGATTTCCAACAAATCTGTTGCTCTCTCCATAGTACCGGAGAACGGTGTTTTAGTCATCTTGCCCAAGAGGCACGGTTCGCAAGTACCAAGTGATTCATAATCAAGTGGTTCCAAAAGTCCATCGGTATGGAGTTTCTTCATGCGCTTTATACCGATATGACCTAAACGACAGTGCCACAAATAAGTTGCACTTTCATTATCAACTCTGCATCTTTTGGCTTCAACATTATGAATATGTGTATTACTACTATCGAGATTTAGTAAGAATAGACCACTCTTCAAGGGTGCATGACCATAAAAGATATTACTCATATAAATAGAACAACCATTATTCTCTGATTTAAATGAATAACCGTCTCGCATTAAACAAGATCCAGATATAATGTTCATGCTCAACGCTGGCACCAAATAACAATTATTTAGGTCTAATATTAATCCCGAAGGTAGATGTAGAGGTAGCGTGCCGACTGCGATCACATCGACTTTGGAACCGTTTCCCACGCGCATCGTCACCTCGTCCTTTGCTAGTGCCCGCTTATTCTGTAGTCCCTGTTTCGAGTTGCAAATATTAGCAACAGAACCAGTATCAAATACCCAGGTGCTACTGCGAGCTCTAGTAAGGTACACATCAATAACATGTATATCACATATACCTTTGTTCACCTTGCCATCCTTCTTATCCGCCAAATACTTGGGGCAGTTCCGCTTCCAGTGACCAGTCTGCTTGCAGTAGAAGCACTCAGTTTCAGGCTTAGGTCTAGACTTGGGTTTCTTCTCTTGAGCAGCAACTTGCTTGCCGTTCTTTTTGAAGTTCCCCTTTTTCTTCCCTTTGCCCTTTTTCTTGAAACTAGTGGTCTTGTTAACCATCAACACTTGATGCTCCTTCTTGATTTCTACCTCCGCAGCTTTCAGCATTGCGAAGAGCTCGGGAATAGTCTTGTTCATCCCTTGCATATTATAGTTCATCACGAAGCTCTTGTAGCTTGGTGGCAGTGATTGGAGAATTCTGTCAATGACGCAATCATCTGGAAGATTAACTCCCAATTGAATCAAGTGATTATTATACCCAGACATTTTGAGTATATGCTCACTGACAGAACTGTTCTCCTCCATCTTGCAGCTATAGAACTTATTGGAGACTTCATATCTCTCAATCCGGGCATTTGCTTGAAATATTAACTTCAACTCCTGGAACATCTCATATGCTCCATGACGTTCAAAACGTCGTTGAAGTCCCGATTCTAAGCCGTAAAGCATGGCACACTGAACTATCGAGTAGTCATCAGCTTTGCTCTGCCAGACGTTCATAACATCTGGCGTTGCTCCAGCAGCAGGCCTGGCACCCAGCGGTGCTTCCAGGACGTAATTCTTCTGTGCAGCAATGAGGATAATCCTCAAGTTACGGACCCAGTCCGTGTAATTGCTACCATCATCTTTCAACTTTGCTTTCTCAAGGAACGCATTAAAATTTAACGGAACAACAGCACGAGCCATCTATCTACAATCAACATAAACAAGCAAGATACTATCAGGGACTAAGTTCATGATAAATTTTAAGTTCAATTAATCATATTACAAAAGAACTCCCACTTAGATAGACATCTCTCTAATCCTCTAAGTGATCACGTGATCCAAATCAACTAAACCATAACCGATCATCACGTGAGATGGAGTAGTTTTCAATGGTGAACATCGTTATGTTGATCATATCTACTATATGATTCACGCTCGACCTTTCGGTCTCCGTGTTCCGAGGCCATATCTGCATATGCTAGGCTCGTCAAGTTTAACCTGAGTATTCTGCGTGTGCAAAACTGGCTTGCACCCGTTGTAGATGGACGTAGAGCTTATCACACCCGATCATCACGTGGTGTCTGGGCACGACGAACTTTGGCAACGGTGCATACTCAGGGAGAACACTTCTTGATAATTTAGTGAGAGATCATCTTATAATGCTACCGTCAATCAAAGCAAGATAAGATGCATAAAAAGATAAACATCACATGCAATCAATATAAGTGATATGATATGGCCATCATCATCTCGTGCTTGTGATCTCCATCTCCGAAGCACCGTCATGATCACCATCGTCACCGGCGCGACACCTTGATCTCCATCGTAGCATCGTTGTCGTCTCGCCAATCTTATGCTTCCACGACTATCAGTACCGTTTAGTAATAAAGTAAAGCATTACATCGCGATTGCATTGCATACAATAAAGCGACAACCATATGGCTCCTGCCAGTTGCCGATAACTCGGTTACAAAACATGATCATCTCATACAATAAAATTCAGCATCATGCTTTGACCATATCACATCACAACATGCCCTGCAAAAACAAGTTAGACGTCCTCTACTTTGTTGTTGCATGTTTTACGTGGCTGCTACGGGCTTAAGTAAGAACCAATCTCACCTACGCATCAAAACCACAACGATAGTTTGTCAAATAGACTCCGTTTTAACCTTCGCAAGGACCGGGCGTAGCCATACTTGGTTCAACTAAAGTTGGAGAGGCAGTCGCCCGCAAGCCATCTCTGTGCAAAGCACGTCGAGGGAACCGGTCTCGCGTAAGCGTACGCGTAAGGTTGGTCCGGGTCGTCTCGTCCAACAATACCGCTGAACCAAAATATGACATGCTGGTAGGCAGTATGACTTGTATCGTCCACAACTCACTTGTGTTCTACTCGTGCATATAACATCAACATCATTAACCTAGGCTCGGATGCCACTGTTGGGTTTCGTAGTAATTTCAAAAAATTTCCTACGCACACGCAAGATCATGTGATGCATAGCAACGAGAGGAGAGTGTTGTCTACGTACCCAACGCAAACCGACTGCGGAAGCGATGACACGACGTAGAAGAAGTAGTCGTACGTCTTCACAATCCAACCGATCAAGCACCGAAACTACGGCACCTCCGAGTTCGAGCACACGTTCAGCTCGATGACGATCCCCGGACTCCGATCCAGCAAAGTGTCGGGGAAGAGTTTCGTCAGCACGACGGCGTGGTGACGATCTTGATGAACTACAGCAGCAGGGCTTCGCCTAAACTCCGCTACAGTATTATCGAGGAATATGGTGGCAGGGGGCACCGCACACGGCTAAGGAATCGATCACGTGGATCAACTTGTGTCAACTTGTGTGTTTAGAGGTGCCCCTGCCTCCGTATATAAAGGAGCCAAGGGGGGAGGGTGCGCCGGCCAGGAGGAGGAGGCGCAGGAGGAGTCCTACTCCTACCGGGAGTAGGACTCCCCTCCAATCCTATTCCAACTAGGATTCCCAAGGGGGAAAGAGGGAGAGGGGTGGCCGGCCACCTCTCCTAGTCCTAATAGGACTAGGGGAAGGGGGGAGGCGCGCAGCCCCCTTGGGCTGCCCCTTTCTCCTTTCCACTAAGGCCCATGAAGGCCCATGTGGTTCCCGGGGGGTTCCGGTAACCTCCCGGTAACCCGGTAAAATCCCGATTTCACCCGGAACACTTCCGATGTCCAAACATAGGCTTCCAATATATCAATCTTTATGTCTCGACCATTTCGAGACTCCTCGTCATGTCCGTGATCACATCCGGGACTCCGAACAACCTTCGGTACATCAAAATGCATAAACTCATAATATAACTGTCATCGTAACCTTAAGCGTGCGGACCCTACGGGTTCGAGAACAATGTAGACATGACCGAGACATGTCTCTGGTCAATAACCAATAGCGGGACCTGGATGCCCATATTGGCTCCTACATATTCTACGAAGATCTTTATCGGTCAGACCGCATAACAACATACATTGTTCCCTTTGTCATCGGTATGTTACTTGCCCGAGATTCGATCGTCGGTATCCAATACCTAGTTCAATCTCGTTACCGGCAAGTCTCTTTACTCGTTCCGTAATACATCATCTCACAACTAACATATTAGTTGTAATGCTTGCAAGGCTTATGTGATGTGTATTACCGAGAGGGCCCAGAGATACCTCTCCGACAATCGGAGTGACAAATCCTAATCTCGAAATACGCCAACCCAACATCGACCATTGGAGACACCTGTAGTACTCCTTTATAATCACCCAGTTACGTTGTGACGTTTGGTAGTACCCAAAGTGTTCCTCCGGTAAACGGGAGTTGCATAATCTCATAGTCATAGGAACATGTATAAGTCATGAAGAAAGCAATAGCAACATACTAAACGATCGGGTGCTAAGCTAATGGAATGGGTCATGTCAATCAGATCATTCTACTAATGATGTGACCTCGTTAATCAAATAACAACTCTTTGTTCATGGTTAGGAAACATAACCATCTTTGATTAACGAGCTAGTCAAGTAGAGGCATACTAGTGACACTATGTTTGTCTATGTATTCACACATGTATTATGTTTCCGGTAAATACAATTCTAGCATGAATAATAAACATTTATCATGATTATAAGGAAATAAATAATAACTTTATTATTGCCTCTAGGGCATATTTCCTTCAGACCGGAGGAGTAAACTATGGAGGGGGGGCACCGCACACGGCTAAGAGAACAACTGTTGTCCTTTGGGGAGCCTCCTGTCTTGTATATAAAGGAGGAGGGAAGGAGGCGGTCGGCCTAGAGTGGTGCGCCATAGGGGGAGTCCTACTACTACTCCTAGTCCTACTAGGATTCCCCATTCTTTTTCTGGAGTGGGAAAGGGGGAGAGGGAGAGGGAGTAGGAGAGGGAAAGGGGGGCGCCGCCCCCTCCCCCAGTCCAATTCGGACTCCCATGGGGGGCACCTGATATGTCTCCAACGTATCTATAATGTTTGATTGTTCCATGCTATTATGTTATCCATATAGGATGTTTTATATGCATTTATATGCTATTTTATATGAGATTTGGGACTAACCTATTAACCTAGAGCCCAGTGCCAATTTCTTTTTTTCCTTGTTTTTGAGTATCGCAAAAAAGGAAAACCAAACGGAGTCCAATTGACCTGAAATTTCACGGAGATTATTTTTGGACCAGAAGAAGCCCACTGAGTATCGAAGATGGACCAGAAGAGTCCCGAGGCACCCACGAGGGTGGGGTCACACCCTACCCCCCTGGGCGTGCCCCCCTACCTCGTGGCCGCCTCGGAGACCACCCTGACTTGTTCCCGACGCCAAAAATCCCTATAAATATAGAAACCCCCGAAAATAAACCTAGATTGGGAGTTCCGCCACCACAAGCCTCTGTAGCCACCGAAAACCAATCTAGACCCGTTCCAGCACCCTGCCGAAGGGGGGAATCCCTCTCCGGTGGCCATCTTCATCATCTCGGCGCTCTCCATGACGAGGAGGGAGTAGTTTGAAGGAAATATGCCCTAGGGGCAATAATAAAGTTGTTATTTATATTTCCTTATATCATGATAAATTTTAATTATCATGCTAGAATTGTATTAACCAGAAATTTAGTACATGTGTGAATACATAAACAAACAGAGTGTCACTAGTATGCCTCTAATTGACTAGCTCGTTGAATCGATGATGGTTATGTTTCCTGAGCATAGACATGAGTTTTCATTTGATTAAAGGGATCACATCATTAGAGAATAATGTGATTGACTTGACCCATCCGTTAGCTCAGCATGATGATCATTTACTTTTGTTGCTATTGCTTTCTCCATAACTTATACATGTTCCTATGACTATGAGATCATGCAACTCCCGAATACCGGAGGAACACTTAGTGTGCTATCAAATGTCACAACGTAACTTGGTGACTATAAAGATGTTATACAGGTGTCTTCGATGGTGTTTGTTGAGCTGGCATAGATCGAGATTAGGATTTGTCACTCCGAGTATCGGAGAGGTATCTTTGGGCTCTCTCGGTAATGCACATCACTATAAGCCTTGCAAGCAATGTGACTAGTGAGTTTGTTACGAGATAATGCATTACGGAACGAGTAAAGAGACTTGCCGGTAACGAGATTGAACTAGGTATTGAGATACCGACGAACGAATCTCGGGCAAGTAACATACCGATGACAAAGGGAACAACGTATATCGTTATGCGGTTCGACCGATAAAGATCTTCGTAGAATATGTGGGAGCCAATATGAACATCCGAGTTCCGCTATTGGTTATTGACCGGAGAAGTGTCTCGGTCATGTCTACATAGTTCTCGAACCCGTAGGGTCCGCACGCTTAACGTTCGGTGACGATCGTTATTATGAGTTTATGTGTTTTGATGAACCGAAGATAGTTCGGAGTCCCGTATGTGATCAAGGACATGACAAGGAGTGTCAAAATGGTCGATACATAAATATTGATATATTGGATGACTATATTTGGACACCGGATGAGTTTCGGGGGTCACGGGATAATTATCGGAGTCCCGGGGGGGTTATCGGAACTCCCGGGGGGACTAATGGGCCAACCTGGGCCTTAGTGGAGAGATAGTGGGCCGGCCAAGGCACGTCCGCGCGCCCCTCCCCCTCTAGTATGAATTGGACTAGGGAAGGGGGGCAGCACCCCCCTTTCCTTCTCTTCTCTCCCTCTCCTTCCTTCCCCCCTTCCTCCTCCTAGTAGGACTAGGAAAGGAGAGTCCTACTCCTACTAGGAGGAGGACTCCTCCTCTCCTGGAACGCCTCAAGGTCCGGCCGGCCTCCCCCCTTGCTCCTTTATATACGGGGGCAGGGGGCACCCTAGAACACACAAGTTGATCATTGATCCCTTAGCTGTGTGTGGTGCCCCTCCACCATAATCCACCTCGGTCATATCGTCGTAGTGCTTAGGCGAAGCCCTGCGCCGCTAGCTTCATCATCACCATCATCACGTCGTCGTGCTGATGAAGCTCTCCCTCAACACTCGGCTGGATCGAGAGTTCGTGGGACGTCACCGAGCCAAACGTGTGCAGATAACGAAGGTGTCATACTTTCGGTGCTAGGATCGGTCGGATCATGAAGACGTACGACTACATCAGTTGTCATAATGCTTCCGCTTACGGTCAACGAGGGTACATGGACAACACTCTTCCCCTCTCATTGTCATGCATCACCATGATAGATCTTGCATGTGCGTAGGAATTCCTTTTGAAATTACTGCGTTCCCCAACATAGTTCACCCTCGGGGCTGAGGGTATGTGAAAGTGCGTCATATCGACTAGAGGGGGTGAATAGGCGATTTTTATGAATTCTTCACTGAGAAATTTCAGGGTGAGGAAATTCCTGAGTGAAGAACTACTTGCAGCGGAATAAGTACTCAGAAGTAAACATAACAGTGCATGAGCATGGTCTTCATGATGAAATGAAAACAAGCACATAGTATAGAAATCGTAAACACAGGATAATACAGGATAAGACAAACAAACTGAAGAAATTGAACTGAGGAAATAGAGAAAGTCTTCAGTCAAAGTTTTCAAACAGATATGAACAAGCACACAACACAGAAATGAGGAAATGGAAGGGTTGAAGAAATGGAACCAGTTAGCTCGGTGAAGACACTGATTTGGTAGACCAGTTCCAGCTGCTATGATAGTTGTACGTCTGGTTAGGGCGGCTAGGTATTTAAACCTGAGGACACACAGTCCTGGACACCCAGTCCCGAACACGCAGCTTAGGACACTCAGTCCTCACCATATTCCCCTTGAGTTAAGGTCACACAGACCTCGCCCAATCACTCGTGGTAAGTCTTCAGGTGACTTCCAAACCTTCACAGACTTGGTCACTCGGCAATCCACAATTTCCTCTTGGATGCTCTAGACCATGACACCTAACCGTCTGGAAGATGCACAATTTTCAAAGGTAACAAGCGTCGGATCCACGCAGGATCAATCTCTTCAGTGATGCTCAATCACTTGGGGTTTGGAGGTGTTTGGGTTTGGGTTTTCCTCAGTTGATGATTTTCACTCAAAGTGTCAGTTTCTCTCGGAGCAGCCAACCAGCTAGTGGTTGTAGGGGGCGGCTATTTATAGCCTAGGGAGCAGCCCGACATGATAAGACATAAATGCCCTTCAATGATATGACCGTTAGGTGGGTAGATATTTTGGGACAGCTGGCGCATAGCACAACAACGGTCGGAATTTTGAGTAGCAAAATCCTCAGGGCTATCATGTTCCTCACTATGTAGGCAATCCGCACTGGCGAATTCCTAACTCCTCAGTCAGAACAAATTCCTCAAAGAATAGAAGAACTTCGTCTCTGTCACTGAAGAATATGACTGAACTGTATGAGATTTCCAATGGCTTCACTCGAAGGGATTGGTAGGTGTAGGATTTGAGTTGAGCATCACATGGAATTTTTCCTTAGTATTTCCTCGACCCCCTTTAACAGTACGGTGTTTCCTATGACTCAAGAAACAGAAAATGAAACTACGAAAACAAAAGTCTTCATGCTTCATGTTCCTCGAATGAATACCTAGTATTCAGGATTGCACCAATTTCTTCACTTTCAAAGTCTTCAGAAAGTCTTCAGAAATCCAAAGTCTTCAGTCAAAGAACTTCATTTTTAGGGGTCGACTTTCTCTGTAAATATCAAACTCCTCATAGACTTATGGACCTGTGTACACTCATAAACACATTAGTCCTTTAACCTATAAGTCTTCAATACACCAAAATCACTAAGGGGCACTAGATGCACTTACAATCTCCCCTTTTTTGGTGATTCATGACAATATAGGTTAAGTTTTCAATGGGGATAAACATATGAAGTGTAAATACTGGAATTGAGGAATTTGATTGCAAGATATAGAAGAACTCCCCCTGAATATGTGCATAGTGAGGAATTTGCTTTTGAAGCAATGCACACTTGAAGAGTAGAATCATGGAGATCCCCCCTATATCTTGTAATCCATACACGCATTGACATATAATATGAAGAATTTGAAATGCATGATGAAATATGGTGACTGATGTAATTCAGCATGCGTGCATTAATATTAACGAGGAATAAGCATGCAGAAAATCACAGCAAAAGTATCAGGCCACCATAGAGTTTAAGATTACAACTCGATCCAGCAAAGTCTCAGAAGAACGAGAGTTGTAACTTAGAAACAAACGCCCATGTAAGTAGACCCGCTTGAAGACTAACTCAAATTTCTCCCCCTTTGTCATCGAATGACCAAAAGGGTTGAAAATGAGGACTAACGCCCCTGAAGAATATCAAGTTGATGGAGGAGCACCAGCGTTGTTGGGGTCGTTTGTCATTGTAGGGTCTGCCGTAGTGTCGTCCAAGTCTTCATACTCGTCGGTGTCGCGGGATGAAGAATATGAGTTGGTCACCAAAGAAGGAACCTTGACCTTCTTGAATTTCTTCGGTGGAGGTGCAGACCAGTCAAAATCTTCCTTGAGACCCATTTTCTTCAGATCTTCTTCACCATACAGACCCATTTTCTTCAGATCTTCTTCACCATACAGATGTGATAGGACAGCCCAGGTTCTTCACCAAACTGACGCTTAACCCATTTATGATTTCGATCCACCTTCTGGTGAAGACTAAGGAGCAGTTCATGGTCAGTCATCACTCGTGGAGCTGTGGCTTGAGGAGTAGACTTGGGTGCATTTGCAGCAGAATCATGTGTGGCAGAGTCATCGTTGGTGGAATAAGATGCAGCTTTGCGAAACTGACCATCCAATGGACGAATGCCTTCATCAATGACAAGAGGTGTCTTGCCCTTTTCATCAGTTGAAGTAAAAGTCTGCTTGAGGACTTCAATCGGGGGCAGATAGCTGAGGTGATTCTGAAAATCAGCCTTGTAGTTGAGTGAAGACCTTGTTCTGAGGAATTTCATAATCCAAGGAGCATAAGGCTTCAACTCAAACGGGGAGAGTGCAACATTTTCTAGAGTCCTCATGAAGAAATCATAATAATTCATAGGAATGCTATGAATGATGTTGAATAGAAGATTCTTCATGATGCCAACTATTTCCTCATCAGATGAGTCATGGCCTTTGATGGGACTCGTTGTCCTCGTTAGAATGCGATAGACTATTCTGGGCACATAGAGTAAGTCCTTTACGAGGAATTTGGTCCTTGGGGCTGACCGGGCTTCAGAGGCTTCATTAACACTTGCATGTAATGAGCAGTGAGTTCAGGTTCTTGGTACAGGCAGCGAGCTCCTTCACTGGGTGGACTGATGGGCAGGGCGTGAAGCAATTCAGAGGCCGGAGCCTTATAATGAGTATTATTGGTCATCCAGTCCAAGACCCAGGTGTTGATATCTTCAGGATCACCGATAATGTGCAGTGTCACATAGAACTGAAGAATGACCTCTTCATTCCAATCAACAATGTTAGAGCAAAAGTTGAGGAGGCTTGCGTCATGAAGCACACCGAGCACAAGAGAGAAACAAGGCAATGATTCCATGTCCACGTGAGGAATATGCTCATGGTAGAAGATTTTGTCCTTGTTGAGAAGTAGTGAAGAATAGAAATTTGCCTGACTAGCAGTCTAGAAACGCTTCCTCCTTAGACGAGCAGAGTCATAAGGATTGTAGTCAGTGAAGAATACATGCTCGCCAAAGAAGTCATCAGCCTTGAATTTTTGCTTCTTCGAGAAGGGATCCTTTGGCTTGGGGTGAGGAGTGTCAGTCAATTGCATCACAACCTCGGGGATCTCGATCTTAGGTTCCACAGGCTGAGGAATTTCAAGTACTTCTTCAGTGGCAGCCTGGGACTTCAATTCTTCATTTACATTTTCATCAGCACTAGTGGCTGGAATTTCTTCATGGACGGACGGAGTTTCACGAGGTTCTTCAGATCCCACTTGGACTTCAGTAGTTACTGGGGACTGAGGAATTTGTTGAAGAGGTGTGAACATAGGAGAGTTGGGGTGCTGACTTTCCCAAAAGTCATCATTCAGCACTGGCGTGGTGCATCCAATGTCCACATCGACTTCTTCATCAATTTCTTCAACGCCGGCCTCTTCAGCGGTGAACTGAGGCATGGGCGATGAGATGGGGTTGAAGGGATTTCATCCACTTCAATTTCTTCATCCAACTGCTCTGACAAAGCAGCAGAAGGATTCTCTTCATCGGATTCACTTGGAATCACATATGCTTCATCAAAAGGAACAAGGTCCTTTGATGGCATGGTTGAGATAGGAACATCGTCAATTGGGTTGTCAAATGAGCTTGTCAAAGGCTTCATCTTCTTCGGGGATGAAGAATCTGATGAAGTTGATGCCTTCCTTTTCTTCACTATTGTACACTCTGCAGCCTTGGTCTTCTTCACATCTGATGCAGATGGAGGAATCGAAGTTGGTGTAGGCGCAGGAGGAGCAGAGGAATTTGGTTGAATTTCTTCAGGCACAACGCTAGTGGTTGCCCTGGCAATTTCTTCAGTGGCTGGAATGCAGTCATCAGCCCTGAAATTAGCATTTTCTTCGGCAGCCTAATTGTCATCAGCGGTGCTGGCATTTTCTTCAGTAGGCTGAGCAGATGCTTCAGCCTGAGGAATTTCCTGTTGCGTTGGGGCTGCAACATTTGAAGTGAATTGATCAGTGAGTTTCACAAAACGGACCTTGGCTCCAAGCCAATCAGCGCGGTATGCGTCAAATTCATCATTGAGTTTCTTGATCTCGGATTGAATAGTGACAAGTTCTTCAGTTGTCATAGAGACAACATTTTTCTTCAGGTGGCGCTCCTTTTTGTACTGCGCTTTCTTAATTTGCCTGGCCTTCTCAAACTTCCATTTTTCTTCTTGTATGAAGTGAGTCAACATATGACTTTGGCCAGGAGTCAACTTAAAGTCAGGCATAGGAGTATTAGGGTCCTTGTGCCATAGATCAATGTACTCAAGGATCAACTTTGGATCCAAAAGCAGAGGCACACTTGTGCCCTTGGCTCTAGCGGCCTTGACCTGCCTGTCTCTGATGATTTCTGCAAGTTCATCATCATCAGCTTCGGCTTCATCGGACGACACTTGAAAAGCGACATGCTTCTTTTGAAGACTTGGTCGAGAGCCTCGTCCAGCAGTTGCCTTGGTCTTCAACAGAGTGGGACCATTTGAAGAATGCAGTGGTGCTGAGGAACTGGCAGATGCTCCTGAGGCAATAGAGATGCCCGTCGTCCTTTGGCACGTGGCAAGATGCGCAGGTGCTGAGGATTTGGTCGGAGCAGCCGAGGACTTTGGAGTGGGAGCAGCATGAGGAGTTGGCCATGAGGGCTTTGAAGAGTCTGGCCGTGAGGATATTGCTGAGGTACTTGGTCGTGAGGGCATTTGGGTTGAAGCACTTGGCTTATTAGCAAGCTTCTTTGGCATAGCCTTCTTTGGCTTGCTTGCAGAGGCCTCAGCAATGGCAGCAGCAGCAGAGTCTTCATTGAATTTCCTCACTGCTTCTCTTGCTTGTCTGGCCAACTTGGTCTGGCGCTTGGCCCATTCATCAGGATAATCCTCACCGCGCTTGAGGCTGGTGGGATCTGCTTCTTGGCCAGGTTCCAATGGAGGTCTTAGGCATGGAGGATTGGGAGCGAATTTCTTCATGTACTTGGGAGTAACATACTTGTACTCCCTCCACTCTCTTGCCCATCTCCTCTCTATTCTTTAAATGTGCACCTTGCGCTGATTTTTGTCCTCCTTACCAAACTTGGCCTCATCAGGAGTGCAATAGTCCTTGTATATATCATCAGGGATCTCAAAAGCAGTATTGACCTCAGACCTCTTTCCTCCCTTTTGTGGCTTCTTTCCATCAGCCATTTTCTTCAGATGAGGAATTTGAACAATGGAATTCTCTGAAGATGTATGCAACTTTTCTTCGAGGAATGCTGCAAATGAGTTAAGTTGGTGAGAACCTAGTGATTCAGCAACTGACATGAGTACATGTGAACAGAGTATAGTTGCGAGGAATATGGAGAGGTCATATGCGTTCTCAGAGGTTTTTCAAAAAGAACAAGTTTGAGGAATTTGACCAGATGAGTCTTGAAGAATTTCACTAAGCGTTCTTTGTCTTAGGTTCCAGAGTTGTATAGATCAAAAATCCACACAATTGAGGAAACTTGAAGAAAAAATAGCTTAGATAAATGAATCAAGAACAGATGACATGTGAGGTGTTCATTGTGTGACGAAATTGAAGAATAAACACCTTTCAAGATTTTGTAGTTATCATTTGAATCAAGGAGGGCAATAAAAGTAACTTTTAATTACCCTGGACGAAGAACACGACGAACTAAGAGGTGTAGATGTGAAGTTCGTTAGTTCAGATCTTCAATGCCCTAACTTGGCAGAGGAAGACAACTATGGCGGCGGCGGAGTGAAGAAATCCGCAGCCGGCGTGAGTACGACGGCGACGAGGTCGAGGCAGTGAAGCTCTTCCTCACCGGCGACGATGAAGTAGTGGCGGCGTTAGGGTTTGAGAAGCTCGAGCTGGAGTGAGAATGAGCGGAGTAAAAGTGAAGTGAGGAAGGGAAGGGGTATTTATAGCCACGGTGAAAAAATTGTTCGCCCAAAGAAATTGGATGAACATGCCCCTAACCCTTCTCATTCGCTTGACATGTGTCACCCACGTACTGAGAAGTGGAGCTCGTGTGAGATCGTGGGTGAATGGATAAGTGTTGTCATGGGATGTGGAACGGTTTGAGCGGCAAAGCCGAAGATTTAGATAGGATAAGTTAAAAGTTATGTTCGCAAATTATTCAGCTGACGAGGACACAATGAAGATTTTGAACGAGTTTCAAATAGAACGCACATGAAGAATTTGTGAATAGATTGGGTTGAGTATAGCATAGAGGGGGAAGGGTCCGATCACGTTCACTTAGCAGAAAAGGCAATATGAAGAAATAGCTATAAATGAATGCTGTAGAGGACATAAACTCATATATATATATAGCCAATGAAGAAAAACGACGGAAAAAGTGAAGACAATGCAAAGTAGAAAGAACAACTAAGGAATTTCAAAGAACTGAGGAAAAGCTCAATTGAAGATTTTCAACATTTTGTAGTGGCGTGACCCACCGTATAAGAATGATGATTTCAGACACCGCGTACAATTGTCGTAGGGTTCTGAGAATCAAATTATTCGTTAATTTCTTCACACTTAGAGTGTTAGTCTTCATTGATTGAAGAAAAACGTTTCTTCATGTGTTGCACATCTAAGTCATCAATTTTGCATAAGTGTTAGGATGAGTGTCCTTTTCAAAGGACATTCGAAGATTCTAGGATATTTAGCTCACACCGCAACTTGCTAAATCTCTTCTCATCCAAGGGCTTAGTGAAGATATCGGCTAGCTGTTCTTCAGTATTCACATGCTCAACAGAGATGTCGCCCTTCAACACATGATCACGAAGAAAATGATGACGAATCTGAATGTGCTTTGTCTTCGAGTGCTGAACTGGGTTATGAGTAATCTTGATGGCACTCTCGTTGTCACAGTAGAGTGGCATATTCTTCACGTTGATGTCGTAGTCCTTGAGAGTTTGCTTCATCTATAGCAGTTGAGCACA